>NC_136484.1:1950329-2217829 GCF_053919585.1 Euprymna scolopes
TATAACAAATGGGTTAAACAAAAGAACATTTAAAAGTATTTACACGTTTGTTTATAACTATATTCTAATAGTTTCTTCCCTCGAACAGCTAGACTTTGGAATTACCTTCCTGCTGCCTGCTTCCCTGGCTGTACTGAGATGCAGAAATTTAAATGTAACATAAATAAAGATCTTGTTAATCTTTCCTAGACTTTGGAATTCCCTTCCTGCTGCCTGCTTCCCTGGCTGTACTGCTATGCAGAAATTTAAATGTAATATAAACAAATATCTTGTTAATCTTTCCTAGACATGACCCCAGATAGTATTCCCCTTATGTCCAAGTGTCGATATGGTTTGTAACATTTGGTGAACATGAGTACAAAAAATTGTTTTAGAAACAGCATTTCTTATTATTTAAAAGACTGGCAAATACAAAGTGTCCCAAAATGATTTGATACATTTGTTTGTAAAAAAATTAAATAAATAAACGTATTTTTTTCTATTTCTTAAATGTATGCAGAATGCAATTTGATTTGCCACAGTCTCAAATATGAAATCGGCAAACTATTTCCCATCATTGTAACACACGATTGTAGACGTTCACGAAATTTTCCAACAGCAGCAATTTTAGAACGAATAGCTCGTTTCAATTCTTCAAGAGATCGAAGGCGGTGGCTGATATCTTTTCAGTTCAAATATCTCCACAAGAAAAAAAAATCGCAAGCGTCTTGATCAGATGATCTTGCGGACCAACCAATATTATCACGCAATGAAATGAGTCTGTAGCATTTTCGTAAAAAATGCATAAATACTGTTATACTCGTAAATGAATTTTTACTTCATTAAAATAAAGTACCATTCCACGTATGTATAAAAAGTTTAAAAAAATATTTTTGTTTAATTGTTATTTCATTTTTTTTTACCTACAAATGTGTCAAATCATTTTGGGACACCTTGTATATGCGCATTAGCGTCGAATATTATTAACAGGCGGTGAGAATTATACAAAAGTGAAAGAAGTGCATGATATACGTCGTTAAAACGAATTAAATTGTTTTAGAGGATAATAATTTCCAACACTATTGAAGTTTACCTACTAATTTTTTTTATAATTGTTTATGTTTGAATTTGCATTTTTAAACATGACATAAATCATGAATCAATAACTTCACGGCAAGGCTATAATTTTTGTGAAGGTAATGTTTTAAGCTCTCTATATAAGGAAGTCACAATAGGAAAGTTGTCAGAATCTCACACTTAGGATCTCGTGGTTTACGTTTCGATTTTCGGTCATGGCATCCGTTTTATTTGTTGATAATTTATTATTTAATATTATTTAATATTATTATTAATTATTTAATATTATTTATAATTATTTGATATTATTTAATATTATTTAATATTATTCTTTATGCTTTAACAAGCATTTTAACCCGGTATTGCCCGGGTGTGTATGTTGAGCAAAAAAAAAAAAAATGGTAGCAGCAAGACATACTCGAACCCGTACCGTGAAGGAGGAAAAGAACGGGGAAAGCGTGACGTCTTTGCTGTTACGACCACCGTCAAGCCAGGAGTGACGTAGGTTTTAATTAACGCTAGACAGTCGAAAAGAGGGGATGACTTTCGAACATATCGGTGAAAAAAGTGACCTCTCCATGTCGAAAAGTACCCAGTTGAGGATGCAGAAATTAATGTTTTTTAGCCAATTTTTCGGTATTTTTCGTCTCAAGGGTCGAGCTTCAAACGATATGGATCTTGTGAAAAATCCGTCACCTCTGTCGAAAGTTTTAGGCAGACATGCAAACATAATACATACATTTATATATTGATAACTCAAATTTTCGACCCAAACCGATTAAAAAGCTTGCCCTATCTTTGAATACCCTTTATGTCAAATTTCAAATGTTTAGACCAGAAATTGTCTGAGTAATTTGGTAGAGACCGCAGAGATCAAATGTTTGTTAACTTTGATCCCTATTATGACCCCTTAGCATTTACTGTTTTTGGCTCAAATCAGGTGATTAAGTTAGATCCATGTCAAAGAAACCGATATCAAAAATTTCAACTGTTTATACCCAAAATTGTTGGAAGAGTTTGGTAGAGTTCTCAAAGGACAAATCGTTGAACTTATACCCCTTAACATCCAAATTACTGGTCGAAAATGGATTACAAAGATTTTCCCACATCTCAGTCCCTTGTATATCAAATTTCGAGTCTGTAGAGTTATTGCGTATTGCGTACACAGACACACAGACACACACAGACACATTCATTTTGATATATATATATATATATATATATATATATATATATATATATATATATATATATATATTACATATGCATAACCACTTATCAAGGCCCAGGGGCCACTTGAGGATAAGGGTTAAGAGTGTACAGTAGTCAATTGAGCAATATAGTAATTGTTAGTAATGGAAATTCGGTAAATTTGTTAACAAGTGGAACGGCTCATGTAGACCTTGTTTACGTTGGACTTGAAGACAACCATATTGTAGTCAGCTGGATAGCAGGAAAACGGAAGACAGTTCCACAGGCGTGCATTTCTAAGAACGAAGCTTTTTTCATAGAATCTACGTTTAGGTTTAGGTACAGATAAAGAGTGGGGGAGTTATTGATAGTGTTTACAGCTAGACGAGTGTTTCCTGTGAAAGTTTGGCGAGGGGGTACCCTAGATTGAAGCTCAGTCGAACACTTTCTATGAAAATAACGATACAGCAGAGACAAACTAGCAACATCTCTTCTGTGAGATAGAAGTTACAGTGAAGAGAAAAGGACATCTCCTACGAGGTAACGAAGTCTATTTTGAACTCTATTAAGGCAGGATAAGTCCTTTCTAGCAGCTCCTGTCTAGATGTGGCAACAGCACTCCATCCTTGGACGTAACTGGCTTTTATATACATAGAGAATTACATACACAGTGAGATATCTAATGGATCGATAGAAGAATCCGACCATTTTTTTCAGCGGCCTTGGCAACAAATTTGATGTACGTGTTCCATTTAAGATCAGGAGTAAAAGTCAAGCCCAACAGTTTGTCAAAACTTGAGGCCTCTCCAAGACGAGAGCCATCCATTTCAATTGATGCCAGATGGGGATCAGAACGTCGATGAAGTAAAGAGAGAAGCTTGGTTTTAGGTGCATTAAAAGTAACCAGCCACTCCTTTCCCCATTGTACCAAGTGCTCAAGATCAGAAGAGAGAGAATCGGAGAGAACTTGGTCGTTTACTGTCTTAGATGTGCTACCAAAGATGGTAGTGTCATCAGCATAAATGTCTACAAATGATGTAAGGATGTGATTTGGAAGACATTAATGTAGATCAGGAAAAGAGTTATTTGATATTATTTAATATTATGTAATATTATAATTTATTATTTAATATTATTTTATACTATTATTTAATATTATTTAATATTATTTATTATCATTATTTATTATTTTTTTATTTTATTTTATATTAATATTTATTATTTAATAATATTTTATATTATTTAATATAATTATTTATTATTTTATATTATTTAATGTTATTATTTGATATTATTTGATATTATTTAATATTATTTGATATTATTTAATATTATTTGATATTATTTAATATTATTTGATATTATTATTTATTTATAAAAATAGTTAAGATCCCTCATATTTCAAAACGAGAAACCTTCTGCAATGTATCTATTACATTGAAAAATAATGTTTCACGTTGTAGTTATTGTAACAGAGCGCGTATGAGTGCGTGGGAAAATATTTGCAGGAGCTGTAAGATAGCTGGCTTGCAAATAGCAATAGTAGCCGAAAATTCACAAATGAAAATTTGCACGGGCTTGCGTGACCAAGAAAAGGAAAATTAGATACCACGTGATAGAAAGAAGCAAAGTCCTCATCGGAGATGGGGGACGTGTAAAGTCGAAGGTTAGGAATGGCTTACTAATGCCAGCGTGAAGTCGGAGAAGTAAAAACCGGGCGAGATAGGTAGTACAGGAGCCCTAACTCTTTGGTAGCGCTTAGAGCGGCTGCTCCATCAACAGTTGAATAATATCGGGTTGTTTGTAGTGCCATGACGCGTATGGAAAGGGTCCCTGCACTCATCTCCGGTGGGCTTTCCTGAGGCCATAATCCGAATTGGAGAAAGGTCAGCTGATGGTCTACTTGTGATGCATGTCTGATGCTCTGCATAACCGCTTGTTTAGCTCCCCCTTACCTAAACCGAAACTATTTAAAAATATGACGACAGTACAATTTAAAAATAAGCTTAAACCAGGCTAAGGGACAAACAAATTCAACTTGTCTCCTCCATTGAGGCTTGCATTCACAAATATCCGTGGGCTTAGAACTAATTTAGCTGATGTTGAAGCATTTCTCTTAACAAATACCCCGGATATCTTAGCACTAAGTGAGACTAACCTACACTCCTCCATCCCCTATAACCACTTTAACATGCCTCGATATCTCCCACTCTCCCGTAAGGACTCTAACAGACACATGCACGAACTTGGAGTTTACATTCGTAATACCCTCCCTCTGATTAGAGAAACAAACCTAGAAACGGATGATCAAGACTTTATGTGCTTTAGACTAAACATGCAACACAATATTAGCTACTTTTATTTTCTCTACCGCTCTCCCTCGACTCAGGACTGTACCATAATAAACAAAGTCTCTGACAGCATAGACACGGCACTGTCCCTCGATACTCGCGCACAAATACATGTATTTGGTGACTTTAATGTCCACCACAAAAACTGGCTTGGATTCTCTACTTACACAGATGCAGCTGGCACCACAACTCATAGCTTCTCTATATCTTACTCCCTATCACAAATTGTTACGTTTCTAACCCGTTTCCCTGACCAGCAAGAACAACACGCATCACTTCTAGATCTGTTTTTGACCACAGTTCCCGATGACTGCATAAGGAAGGCCCACAGCCCACTCGGGAATGCTGACCATGCAGTGATAATCGTTGAAATCGCCCTAAACTCTAGAGCCAAAACTGAAGAGCCAGTGCTCAAAAACAACGAAATATTATAAAAAGGCTGATTGGGAAGCCATCAGGGAACTAATCAGAGATGCCCCATGGAGAAATATTTTTTTCTCTCCCTGCTAAACAGTGTGCAAACGAGACCACTGACTGGTTCAAAACTGCAATCGAAGCGCATGTTCCCATGCGGAAATTTCATAGTAAGCCCCGCTCTCCCCAATGATTTACGTCGACTTGCGCAACTGCCATTGCTCAAAAGCAGCATGCATACCGCAGACTTAACCGACAGAAGTCCATTTCAAACAGACTGATATATATATATAGAAGCTAGAAATAACGTTAAGAAAGAAATAGCGACAGCTAAGAGAGAATTTACGGAAACCACTAAAAACGCATCGAAGCACAAAAACTATGAACTCGAGACTTCTGGAAAATCTACCACAGTTTAGTAAATAATGCGCAATCAACAATTCCCTCACTAACCAACAATCACAAGGTTGTCTCCTCAGCAACCGACAAGGTTAACATGCTTGCCAGTCGGTTTGCCTCAAACTCCACACTGGACCCTTCCAACCACCCCCTGCCTGACTTTCCTTTGCGGACAGGCGGCCCACTAGACGATCTGAAAATCACCCCTGCTCAGGTGCATGCCATTATAAACAAACCTTGACACTTCAAAAGCATGTGGACCTGATCTCATCCCAGCTGTGCTATTAAAAAAGTACTCAGCTGAAGTAGCTCCAGTTCTCTCCAAACTCTACAACAAATGCCTTAATGAATCTTGCTTTCCGGGCTATTGGAAAACTGCTTCTGTTGTACCAGTATTAAAGAATTCTGGCGAAAGAACTGACCCATCAAATTATCGCCGAAATGAACAGTTAGAAAAAACAAGAAGCAAAAGTTGTTTGGAATGTAATGCTAATTAATATATTTTGCTAAAATAGGAAAACAACCGAGTTGGATTTATTTGTGGTTGTTTGTTCTTTTTAGACGACGTGGGGGTTTGAGAGATGGTTGAACTGTAACGAACACTGTTCGAATGTAACGGTTACGTTATATTATTACATTTGAAAAATTTCCGCAATGAATTTATTTCGTTTAAAATATGATGGACAAGCGGACACAGTCTCTATTTCTATTACAAGTGTAATGTAGGTTGTATGTATTTATGAGGTTGTATTATCATCTAGTGTATGTATATACATATATATATATATATATATCATTCTTTTTTACTATAATAATCAAATACTTACAGACACTAGTGTTTCATCCTTTCGGGAATCTTCAGTGCAGGGTGTCACGATTAATACCAGTCGAACGATTTGAACCCCGCAACACGAGACATCTCTGGCTCGATTAGCGGAGACCTAATCCATTCGGCTACCATTAACCGCGTGAAATAACGTTGAATTTAAACATCTTAATTTTAAATGTTCATTTACGTCAGCCAGACAGTGATCTAATCGTTAAGAGCTAAATTGACCGACTTTAATTCAACTAAAAGTGCTCAACGATAAGAAACGAATTTCTTAAAGGGACTGTCATAATTATTTTTTTACTATAATAATTAAATACCTACAGACACTAGTGTTTCATCCTTTCGGGAATCTTCAGTGCAGGGTGTCACGATTAATACCAGTCGAACGATTTGAACCCCGCAACACGAGACATCTCTGGCTCGATTAGCGGAGACCTAATCCATTCGGCTACCATTAACCGCGTGAAATAACGTTGAATTTAAACATCTTAATTTTAAATGTTCATTTACGTCAGCCAGACAGTGATCTAATCGTTATACGATGATCTATGAATAAGAGCTAAATTGACCGACTTTAATTCAACTGAAAGTGCTCAACGATAAGAAACGAATTTCTTAAAGGAGCTGTCTTAATTATTTTTTTTTATGTATGTGCCGTTATATATGATCATCTAGTAACGAGAGTATGAACAGTTTATACAATAATAACAAAGGGGTGGATAACAGTTCTCTTTGGGGTGATTAATATCGACCAATGGTGAAACATATCTGGCCCATCTCTATGAATCAACAAATCATGGGATGTCTTTTCAGCAACTTTTTTTCCAGATGTTTCCCTGTTGGGAAGCTGCAACGATGATCCTAGATTCTTAATATCGACATTTTTCGACACTCCCTGCTCGGAACCATTACGGTCAGAGGATCCTCTCTCTCCTTCTGACTAATGACTGTCGACTTTATTCTCTGGCTGCCAAGTCTTGACTCATTTCTATGCGTCTCTCAAACTATTTCGTTATTAACTCCACGTGACCAAAGACACAAATCGGGTGCTTCACCTTTCATGTATTTTATTTATGTTAGTTAACACATTTTTAACCAACTCATATATTTTTGGATTTTTTTTTTTTTATCATTTTACTTCAAATAAGATACAGGACCACTTAGTCGTGGGGGGCTACTATTTGGGACTAGATTTGCAGGGATACTATTTAGGGAGTTGGGTAGTGAGATGTCTATATGCATTACACTTGCATTTCTGCTTGTCAATAGAGTCAGTGAAGCAATGAGCTGGTATTTTAACATAGATTTATCCTAAAACAGGTTTTGCCTTGATAACATTATTTTTTGTTTCTATTTTTACGATTATCAATAATAATAATAATAATAATAATAATAATAATAATAATAATAATAATAATAATAATAATAATCTTTCAGCCCGGATTGACTACGTCACACAAGCACCACAAACGTTAGCCTTGGTATGTGTTTTGTCAGTAGTGAAAACAAAGAACCTAATGACGGGCAGAGCCTTTTTTAGAGATGTTTGGACTCATTTGATATAAGCAGTTTAAATGCAATTTGAAATTAAAGCTCGTTTAATCAATGTTTAATGACTGATGTGGAATTAACGGAACACATCTAGACACACACACTCACACACACTTAATATACACGCACACTTAATACACACATACACACGCAAACGTAGCGATTGCCTTCTTTTCTGCCAGATTCAAAATAAGACTCGTTTCAAAATGCATCACTAGAAATGAACACTGACGTCATACATTTCAGCACACTCCCCCCTCCCTCTTTGCTTTCTTTGTTGCTGGTGTTCATTTCTCTCAAATAAACAGACGAACAGAAAACAATATTGAATGTTCCACCTTACAAGAAAACAAAAAGAAACGAATAATAGAAGAAAACAAACCGAGAATTGGAGAAGTTAAAGCAAAAATAAACAGAAAACACCGAAAATATTGCTGGAGAAAATAAAAACGATTTCTGTGTGTAACAACTGATACTCGCCGACTCGTTGTGTTTGTTTGTCTGATACTTCCTCTCATTGATCGTCCCCCACCTCTAACCCGCATCGGCATGGTTGCCTTTTCGTTTGCGTCCAGTCAGATAGACTTTGATTTTGAAGCATCTTTTTTCACCCAGGTGATTCCATATGGTGGCAAGCAGCTGTCAAAAAATTGAGGCGTGCGTTATCCGAATGGATTTTTTTTTTGAAAGCCGCAGGAAACTGAACCAGGTGGTTGCGTTAAAAACAGTGACGTCTTTATAAACATCAGTTGAAACAAAACTAAAACTGCTGCTCGATATAGGAACAGTGCGGGGTTATGTAAAGAACGATTGGCAAGTGGAGATGGGAGAGTGATTGGTGAGAAGAGAGAAAAAGATGCGAGTAGAGAGTTCACACGTCTTAAGTTACTACAACTTATACAAATATATTTGGACTAGATTCTTGCAAGCAAATTAAACAAATAAGATATATTTATTTACAGTGTGAGTCAAAAGAAACCGGGCGGTAAAAACATTTTTGTTTTATTTAACTTTAGGCAATAAACCCTACCATGTACATGAAATTGAAACGAATGAAATGTAGTTTTATTAAATATTGAATAAATAAAATATATATATATATATATATATATATATATATATATATATATATATATATATATATATATATATATAGATTTGCTGACGAGGAGACCTTACTTATTAAAAAACTATATGTAATTATTGTTCGTAACTGGATGTTTAACACAATAAAAAGCATTGTTTTCCGAAACGATCGTACAGATAATTGATTTTGTTGTTGTTCCTTCTTATGAAACGGATTTTTAATTTAGTTGAAAATTGATTTTTCCAATTTTAAATCATCAATCACATTACTTAATATATATATATATATATATATATATATTTTTTTTTTTTTTTTGACATGGCGGGCGGGCGGGCTGAAAAGTCAATCTACACTGAAAAATGAAAAGTCGAGGAATATGCAGCAAAAGTCATTATAATGTTCTGTAAAGAAATCAAAGCAGAATGTGTGTGGACTTGTGTACCCTTCACACATTTTTTTAAATAACCCATATCATTTTGTCAGCTTTTCAAGCATTCTTATTGTGCTTTGTAAAGCTTTGTTTTATGTACGCTTAATTTGTTTCATAGACAATTTACTATATATAAAGTTAGGCATATGTGTAACAGAGCACGAACACGCGTATATCGGCTGTACGCAAATGCCGAACCGTATGCTAAGTGACGTCACGGCATGGAAATAAAAGACTATAAAATGAACGTGTGCACAGACTGACGAGCACCTTAGAGAACACGGCCACGTTTTATTCGAGAAAGTACCCGCAAATAATTGTTTTTGCTTCAACAGAAAAAAAGTCGAGTAATTTCCTGTCTTTTGTTCCTTGCGACGTACTCTGTTACAACGTGTTGGGTCCCGAGTAACGCGAGTATAAATGTGATGTACATTACGTATGTATTCACACTGAAAGCACTAAACTGATCATTATAAATTATGAAAAAATATAAACTTTATCATTTAGAAAGTGTATCCCTCAAAACTTCACCGTCAAATAAACTTTTCAATTAAGCATTATACAAAAAAATAATGGTGAGAATTTGAGTTACGTAATAAAAGTATAATGAGGCCAGTGCGCACACGTGAGCGTCGACAATATTAACTTTTAAAACTAATTGACTGATCATTATTAATTGTGGGTACATATTCTAATTAACACTGAAAGTAAGGTAGGTACATTATTTTGTTTTTACTAAAGCGTACTTTTAAAGACATATGTCTACGAAACTGCTATTCCCCGAATAAATAAGGTGGATACGATTTCTTCCCAGATAAATAATGTTAAATTATTTAAGCTGTAAAAAATGTTTTGTGGTTTATGTGATGGATAGATTACGCACATAATTTTATATCTTTCAGTATTAGATATATCATTCGAAATGGATATACACGTCCTTGTCACACACACACACACACACACACACACACACACACACATATGTGTGTATGTGTATGTGAGTGTGTGTGTATCAACAAAACCCCACATCGTTTCGTGAAATCACAGTATAAAATCGATTAGAAAACACGAAATATATTCAACTATCATAATTCTGAGTTCGAAAAAGCATTACAAAATATTATTCGCCCAACAAAATCGTTTCTCCACTAATTGCCACCACAGTTTTAAGACGATTCGATCTTTCTCGCTTATTATTAAAATGTACTAACAAAACAGAAAACAAAGAACATACATATTCAACACACGCGGGAATATACAGGTGTTCAAAAAGTCACTGAAACGTTTTGAATAGATTCTTTATTTTTTATGATATATTTTTTTTTACATAGGCATCACCACTTACTAAGCTCCAGAGACCATTTGCGGATAAGGGTTAAGAGTGTACAGTAGTCAATTGAGCAATAAAGTAATCGTTAGTAATGGAAATTCGGTAAAATTTTTAACTTAAGTGGAACGGCTCATCAAGAACTTGTTTACGTTGGACTTGAAGACAATCAAATTGAAGTCAGCTGGAAACCAGTAAAACGGAAGCGAGTTTCACAGGTGTGACCTTTTAAGAAAGAAGCTAAGATGGAGTACTGCTGCCACATCTGGGCGGGAGCTGCTAAAAACAACCTACCTGCCTTGACAGAGTACAAAATAGACTTCGTGGCTTGGTGGGGGATGCCCTTTTCTCTACCCTGCAACCTCTTTCCCACAGAAGAGACGTAGCGAGCCTGTCGTTGTTCTATCGTTATTTCCATGGCAAGTGCTCATCTGATCTCCATTCTCTGGTCCCCCTCGCCAATCTTTAAAAAAAAACACCCGACTAACTGAAACCACCGTCAATAATTTTCCCCACTCCTTATCTTTGCCTAAATAAAAACGTAGATTCCATGAACAAAGCTTCTTTCTTAGAACTGCACGCCTGTAGAACGCTGTTCCACTTGCCTGTTTCCCTCCCGAATTCAACCTGGATGTCTTCAAGTCCAACACAAACAAATTCCTGATGAACCGCCCCCCTAAGTAATGTCACCATACCAATTCTCCAATACTATTGCTGCAATATCTCTTTGATTACTGTACATACAATAACCCTTATCCCCGAGTGGCCATGTGGCCTTGATAAGTGGTGAACTTCATGTAAAAAAAGCTTTGTTCATGGAATATACGTTTAGTTGTAGGCACAGATAAAGAGTGGGGGAATTATTGATAGTGGTTTCAGCTAGACGAGTGTTTCTTGTGAAAGTTTCTGTAATTTTAACACAATCTAACAAAGAAATTGGAAAATATTTTTTTTCACAAAAAATGCAAAATTAAAACATCTTTATGAAAAATAATGTATTTTAAATGTTGCTCATTTTCGCATATTTGTGCTCTTGCCAAAACATTATTCATGACAAATTGCAGATTCTCTGGATTGCGATTTAACTCCCTTATTTCATTCCACGAACTGACATGCTTTTAAACGTAAAATCTCAAACCCTCCAAGAATTGAAGGAAAACATCAGAAACGAAATAAGGGATGTTTAGATTGTGTTTAAATTACAGAAATATATAAAAATAAAAAAAAAATCTATTTACGTTCAAAACCCTTCAGTTATTTTTGGCCACCCTGCATACTACGGGTGCCTTCAATACGTTTACAGACCTCTTTTGTACAAGCATTTAATTTGTGGGAAACTCTTGAAAATTGAGTATGACTTATGATTGAGAAATTTTTATGATTTCAGGTTTTAATGAACAGCTACAGCAGGAATTGGGATACACCCTACTAAAGCCTGCTTGTCACAGTTAGTGAAGTTAACACATGCAATATGGACGTGAAGACACTTTAGAAGAAGGATATGTAATGTAATTGAATTTTGAACTTGGAAAAATGCCACAGCAATGTATGGTATGCTTCAGACTACTTTTGGATCATCATGATGAATCGTATAAAGTTTGAGTCGTACAAGTTTGTAAAGGATGGTGAGAGGTGTGGAGAATAAAGGAAGTGTTGATTGGCCAAATAAAGAATTTCATGTATAAGGACCGTTGTGTGTCCATTGAGACAATAAGTGCTCAGATTGACGTCAG
Organism: Euprymna scolopes; assembly: GCF_053919585.1. Lineage (NCBI taxonomy): Eukaryota > Metazoa > Mollusca > Cephalopoda > Sepiida > Sepiolidae > Euprymna > Euprymna scolopes. The sequence goes on from NC_136484.1 coordinate 1,962,701, forward strand.
TGTTGGACTGTACCACAATTATTCGTAAGGAAGTGAAGACATGAAAGATTTGCGCGAAGTTTCTACAAAGAAAATGCAAAGAAGATTCGACTTTTTAACTAAAATGGGCATCAAGACACTTACTCACCCTTCCCATAGCTTGCTCTCCGTGGCTTTTAGTTATTCTCTAATCTTAAGGAACACCTTACAGGCTGTCGTTATGAGACAATTGAGGAGATGAAAGGGGCTATGACGAGGATCATTAACATGCTCATACAAGAAGACTTTCCTGAGGCCATTTAGAGTTAGTTGGAACGTTCCAACAAGTGAATTGTAGCCAGAGGAGACTACCTTAAAGGGGACTAGAATTTTATATGTGCATGATAAATAAAAGTGCTCACACGAAAAAAAATCTTGAAACATATTTAAGGTACCTCATATACCCTAAAAGTACTATGAGAAATCCATTTTGTGTGACTAAACGCGCTTTACAAAAAATATAAATGAACATAGTAATGCAATAAAGCTGCGAGATATTGTAAACTGGTTGGTTGCCCGTATGCTTTCCAAATTTTAGAGGAAAGGTATGCAACGAATTTACAATATAAAACACCCCGTCGCACTAAATGAAGTCTGATACTACGATGACAAAACCACATTTAATAAAGTATTTTAATGGAATTTGCTCTGATGAACTACGTGCGCCTGTGTCCCCCCCTCGACGTACATATTCCAGACAAACCCGCGTAGCAACAAAATCACACCCCTTCGCTGTTGATGTCTTTAAGTTCCAGAAAACTTTCTACTCTGATATTTTCTTCTCTCGGACAGCTAGACTTTGGAATTCTCATTTTTCTACCTGCTTCCCTGATTATACTGATATGAAGAAGTTTAAATGTAATGTAAACCAACATCTTGTCAATCCCTCCTAGGCACGGTCCCAAATAGTAGCCGCTTACATCCAAGTGGCGATATGCCTTGTTTGGGGTGAACATGTAGGAAGGGTGTTTGGTTTATATTCAACATTACTGACGTTTTAGGTAAGACTATACTTTGTGAACATCGTTTAAAAATGCGATATTTTCTATCGCGTTTATCTCCCCTTTATTTGTTATTTTCTTTATCTTCTTTTCTTTGTTATCCTTTACGGGTTATTTTTACCAGAGGATCTCATTTTTTTTTTCGCCATTTATTTATTTTAATTTAACTTTCTTTCCAATCACGTGTTTCTCATTTCTGATATTCTTTCAACAGCGTGGTTTTAATTTTTTATTCACCTGATATCGTTTATTTCTTATTCTCTTGCTCACCTCGTTTCCCCCCTCCCCCTACTACTATTAATTCCACTCGCATTCTTCCTCATCAACGGCCTCCTACTATTCCTTTATTTTATAATTCAAACTCCTTTTCCCTTTACGTACCTACTACAAAAAGTATCTATTGCTTTCCCATTTCTAATAATATTCTCCCCACTCTGGATTATTTCTCTTACCCTGCATAAAATGTCGAGTTCCTTGAAGTAAAAACAAATTACTAAGGAAATATTCTATGCAAAAGTATCTGCGTCCAACTTTAACGATATGTTTGCGTTCTTATTTATATTAGCATGTGGCCATTTGATTCACATTTCTATATACTAACTTTTCAGGCGCAATATATATATATATCCTGTTGTAACAAAAACCAAGACTTCAAAGAATGGGTTGATAGCAACAAATAGTGTATTTCATCGTTAGTAACGTTACTAACGATGAAATACACTATTTGTTGCTATCAACCCATTCTTTGAAGTCTTGGTTTTTGTTAAAACAATATATGAATGCTCAATTATGAAATATGATACTTTTGTAGCTTACAGTTTAAGTCATCTTTTTTTGCTTTAAATTTTATTGGTATATGAACGATTACTTAATTATATAAACCCAGTAAAATTCGGTATAATACAAATAGGACTATATATATATATATATATATATATATATATATATATATATATATAGTATAATAATTCTCCACGTTCCAAATGCTAAGTTTTCTCAGTTTCTCATTTATTACTTTTCAAAAGGTTTCCATTTCAATTTTGTTTCCTATTGCGACTAACAAGTCTACAAAATTATGTTATTACTGCATATTTAGTCACGTACTCATCAAATGTTTACATAAAAAAAAAACTATAAAAACACCATTTTGAACAACTTACATAGTTCATTTAACCGTCACACTCTGCCGCCTCTTCTCAATTGCCAATTAGTACAGGAGCCCTAACTCTTTGGTAGCGCTTAGAGCGGCTACTCAATCAATAGTTGAATAATATCGGGATGTTTGTAGTGCCATGTCGCGCATGGAAAAGAGACCCTGCACTCATCCCGGGTGGGCTTTCCTGAGGCCACAGTCCTAGTAGATCGAAGGTCAGCTGATGATCTACTTGTGTTGCATGGCTGGTGTTCTGCATAACCACTTATTCAGCACCCCTTACCTAAACTGAAACTTAAAAAAAAATGACAGTACAATCTAAAATTACGCTAAAACCAGGACAAAACTCAAAGAAAATCAAATTGCCTCCTCCCTTGAGGCTTGCATTTACTAACATCCGTGGGTTTAGAACTAATTTAAATGATATTGAAGCATTTTTCTAACAAACACCCGGATATCTTAGCACTAAGTGAGACTAACCTACACGCCTCTATCCCCTCTAACTACTTTAACATACCCGGATATCTCCCACTCTGCCGTAAGGAATCGGACAAACATATGCACGGGCTTGGAGTCTATATTCGAACCCCCCCCCCCTGGCTAGAGAAATAAAACTAGAATCGGACGATCAATCCTTTATGTGCTTTAGACTTAACATGCAACACAACATTAGTTAGTTATTTTCTCTACCGCTCTCCCTCGACCCAGGACTGTACCCTAATAAACAAAGTCTCTGACAGCATAGATACAGCACTTTCCCTCGAGACTAGCGCACAAGTTGATGTATTTAGTGACTTCAATGTCCACCACAGTAACTGGCTTGGATTCTCTAATTACACAGGCGAAGCTGGTACCACAACACATAGCTTCTCTATATCTCATTCCCTATCACAGACGGTTACGTTTCCTACCCATTTCCTTGACCAGCAAGAACAACACGCATCACTTTTAGATCTGTTTCTGACCACAGTTCCCGATGATTATGTTACGAACGCCCACAGTCCACTTGGGAATGCTGATCATTTTGTGATAATAGTTGAAATCACCCTAAACTCTAGAGCCAAAATGGAAGAGTCATTGCTCAAAACAACGAGATATTATAAAAAGGCCGACTGGGAAGCCATCAGGGATCTCATTAGAGACGGCCCATGGCAAAATATCTTTTCACTTCCTGCTGAACAGTGCGCAAATGAGACCACTGAATGGTTCAAAACAGCAATTGAAGCACATGTCACCACGCGGAAATTTTATAGCAAGCCCCACTCTCCCCAATGGTTTACTTCCACATGTGCAGCTGCCATCGCGCAAAGGTAGTACACGTACCATAGATATAACCGACATAAATCCAGTTCAAACAGACAGAAGTATATAGAAGCCAGAAGTTACTGTAAGAAAGAAATAGCGATAGCTAAGAGAGAATTTACTGAAACCACCCTAAAACGCATCGAAGAACAGAAATTAGGAACCCGTGACTTCTGGAAAATCTACAACAGTGTAGTAAATAATGGACAATCAACAATTCCCCCACTATCTAACAATAATTAAGTTGTTTGGTCAGCAACCGAGAAGGCTAACATACTTGCCAGTCGGTTTGCTTCCAACTCCACACTGGACCCTGCTAACCACCCTCTCCCAGACTTTCTTTTACAGACAGACGCCACACTTATCGATCTGAAAATCACCGCTTCTCAGATGCACACCATTATAAAAAATCTTGACACTGCAAAAGCATGTGAACTTGATCGCACCCCGGCTGTGCTATTAAAAAAGTGTTCCGCCGAAGTAGCTCCAATCCTCTCCAAACTTTACATGCCTTAATGAATCTTGCTTTCCTGCCTGCTGGAAAACTGCTTCTGTGGTACTGGAATTTTCAGGAATTCTGGCGAAAGAACTGACCCAGTAAATTACCGCCCCATTAGCCTCCTCCCACCTTTTGCCCAAATATTTGAGTCCATAATTAACCAAGCTCTAGTCCATCACCTTACAGATGCTAAACTTCTTACCGACCAACAATATGGATTTAGGCAAACCCGTTCCAGACATTCTAACTGTAATCTTCCAGCGTATATACCATTCACTTGACAAAGCTGGGGAGGGTAGAGCGGTAGCTCTGGATATATCTAAGGCTTTTGACAGGGTATGACACGAAGGTCTTCTCAGGAAAATCAGATCATACGGTATCACTGGAAGAATACTTAACATTAAATCCTTCTTAGATAAGAGAAAAATGCAGGTTGTCCTCGATGGGTGTACATCTAAACAATATGATATAAAGGCGGGAGTGCCTCAGGGGTCTATCTTTGGACCTCTGTTATTCATAATACTCATAAATGACAAAATTATCTTTGAGATATGGTATATATGCTGATGACACCACACTTTATAACAGACACGACAGGAAAACAAATGAACACATATCTAAAGAAATGGCAGAAACACTAGAGGAAGACCTCCAATTTTAAGTGGAATGTGGACAAAAATGGATGGTCACGTTCAATGCTGCCAAGACTAAACTTGTTTCCTTCAATAACTACAAGAAACCTTCTATACGACCAATAGCAGTGGCCAAAGACTCTTTATCTGAAAGCACATATTTTAAAATCCTCGGCCTAACGTTCACAGGAAACATGAGTTGGAACAATTACATTGAGAGCATTGCCAGGACTGATGCGGAAAAGGTAGGCAATCTCTCCCGTGCTAGAAAACTACTAACACCCGAAAGTATCCTGTACCTCTATAAGGTCACCATTCGCCCATGTATGGAGTATTGTTGTCATATTTGAGCTGGTGCATCTGCTGCTAGTCCCTCACTCCTATACAAGGTTCAAAAGACAGTCGCCAACCAAATAGGTACTGAACTATCATCCAAGCTTCAACCTCTGTCCCATCGACGTAATGTAGCATCCCTCTGCCTATACTACAAGTACTTTAACAGTGTATGTTCCGACGAGTTGCAAGCACTTGTACCCCCTCTACGTAAATGCCTCCGACAAACCCGACAAGCAGTACAATCCCACCCCTTCACAGTAGATCTTTCTACTCCAGCAGTTTCTTCCCCAGAACCGCTAGACTTTGGAACTCCTTGCCAGGTTTCTGCTTCCCCAACTGTACTGACATGCAGAAGTTCAAGTGTAACGTGAACCGACATCTTGCTACCCAACTCCCCACCTAGTATCCGTGTAGCCTGTGTCCCTAATAGTAGCCCCCTACATCAAAGTGGCAATGTGCCTTGTTTGGGGTGAAAATGTAATAAAAAAAATTGGTATTGTTAAAAATAAATTACTATTCTCCTGGAATATACCGGGTATCCATACTAGTTTCAAATAGCAAATGCTTGATTCATGGCTTTGTTGCAAACAGGGAACATTAACATTTTTGAATTCTGATGAAAAAATTGTTTTATCTTTCAAATGTGACGTAAAGAAATTAAAAGAAAGAAGTTGAAATTAAAAAAAAAATCAAGATTGTCGCTTTAATAAAATAAACGTTTGATTGTCAATGCTAAATATGTGCTTAAAATATAGCGATATGCCTTCTAGATTTATGTATATGTTCCATTCTCATATTTTATTTTTAACTTGACATTGAGTTTCGCCAATGTAAAAATTATTACAGTTGCTACACGTAATAGTGGTTATGTTTGTTTGTATTTTGGTCAAGTGTAAACGTTTTTCTCTTTGCTGGAAACTATAAGCAGAGTAGATAATACAGTTCTGAAAACATTTTGTAACCCTTGATCTATCTAAGGCCTTTGACAAAGTCTGGCATAAAGGGGTGCTAATGAAAAATAACTCGTACGGTATAACTGGTCGTATACTAAATAATACTTAGATCCTTCTTAGACAATAGAAGTATACAGATTGTCATTGACGGACATGCATTCAAGCAGCATAACATTAATGCAAGAGTGCCTCAGGGGTCGATCCTTGGACCATTATTATTCCTGATATTCAAAAACGACCTCTCTGATAATATAACTTTAACAAATATCTTGTTAAGCTTTCTTAGACATGGACCCAAATAGTAGCCCTTTACGTCCAAGTGGCGATATGCTTTGTAAGGGGTGAACACGAGTAAAAAAACTAAATAAAATATAAAAAGCAACGTGAAGGTGTTTTTTGTGTTAATTTGTAACGTGATGGTTCAGCAAGTGAGGTGGAATTTAAGTTTTTTCTTTTGTGTAAAACAAAGAGTGCCTTTCTACGAGCGTTCAAATGACAAAGTTCCGGTATTTTAGTATTTTACATAAAGATTTTATCATCATGAACATACTAGGAACCTATTGACGTTAAATAATCTCAATCTGATGACCTAAACTATTTAAGTGGATATTAATAGTTTCTGATTTAACAAGACGCAAACAGACAAATTGCAACCATTTTATAAACTTTGCAAAGAAAGGTATAAAAATGTAATATAAATTGAATCCAAAATTACCTTGGATTTATTTTATGTTATATGCATTTTGTATAGATCAGAAACATTTGTTCAAGCCCGTTTTAACCTCACATTTTATTTTAATTTATTCCTATTAATGAGTTCAGTTTACGATAAAAGAAAGAGTGCAAATTATTTGTTCGTTTGCATATTTTAAAACTAAACATTAATCAGAAGTGACTTTTCCAGGGCATTCATCGTCAAGCCCAAATATCAGCTCACGTGATATTGTAAACAAACCCAGACAGAATCTGATGAACAACATTATCATTATTATTAATCTCATTAATGTTTTTTTTAAATTTTTTATTTACTTTTAATTCCTTTGGCGATTTAGTCTGCTGGGCAAATTATTCCAATTAATATTCACATTTGCAGTGACAATGTCCATAATGTGGAATGGCTGACCCACTAAATAAGACATGATTTTGCCATTGCCTCACTCAGATTGTTCACGAACCCACCCGTGTGCCCGATACTACCGGTCAGTAGGAAGCCTTTTAGACCTTTTTCTCACAACTTCCCCTGAGCTATGTTCATGCTCCGTTCTATCTCCTCTGGGTTCCTCCAACCACTCCGTTGACAGTTAAGATAAAAATGGAATGCAATAAGTCTTCAGACGTATCTCTCCACCGTACCGATACTCTATGGCTGACTGGGATAGCTTCTGTACATTTATATCTGATCTACCTCTGCATTCCATGTTTAAAAAGGATGTGTCCTCTATAGTATCAGACCTGATCGAATGGGTAATTGTAGGCATAGACCGATTCATACCATTCAAAAATTCCTAACAAAACCTAACAGCCAGCCATGGTTCCCCCCAAAATGTTCTGCTGCCATCGCGCACAGAAATCACCTTTTCCATATCTACCAACGTAATAGATGTACTGAGATAAAGCTACTTTTAGGACTACTAGCAACCACTGTAAAAGAGTAATAAAACATGCAAGAGACATATATGTTCAGTCCGTTAAATCCAAAGTAGCTGATCAGCGGCTTGGTTCCCACCAGTTCTGGCAAATAGCAAACGTGCGTTCTATCACAACCATCATCAATGGACATGAGGTCATCTCGTCAGCATCAAACAAGGCCAAACTATTTGCCAAGAACTTTGCAGTTAATTCTACTTTATCCGACAAAGGCGATCAACTCGCCGTATTTCTTCCTATAAAATACAACACACTATGCAACATACAAATATCTGTGAGAGGTCACCAAGCTAATCAAGAACCTTGATTCCAGTAAACAACCGGCTCTGATGACATTCAAATTATAGTGCTGAAAAAGCTTCAACCAGAACTTGTCCTCATACTTACAAAACTGTTTAAGCGTTGCCTTAAGGAGAAGTGCGTTCCAACACCCTGGAAAACCTCATCAGTATGCCCTGTATTTAAGAATTCAGGTGAAAAGTCATCTCAATCTCAGTTCAGACCAATAAGTATTCTGTGTGTCATAAGTAAGCTGCTGGAATCCATATTAAAAAGAGAAGTAGTCAACCACCTCAGCAGAAATAATCTTCTTAGTAACATGCAATATGGTTTCCGTTCTGCTAGATCTACAGCAGATGTGCTAACGGTTATATCTAATAGGATTAGTGAATCTCTCGACAAAGGCTTCCTTTTTAGAGCCATTGCTCTTGACATATCAAAGGCCTTCGATAAGGTATGGCATAAGGGTCTACATTACAAGATTTCCGGCTACGGTATAACTGGAAATGTATTCTCGATCATTAAATCATTTCTCTCTGATAAGCTCATAAGAGTAGTGGTCGATGGACAACAATTAAAGGCCCACAGTATTAATGCTGGAGTCCCTCAGGGGTCCATCCTGGGCCCAACTTTCTTCCTGATCTACATAAATGATGTCACAAAACACATACATAAATCTTTCGTTTACATCTATGCTGATGACACGACCATCTATGGTAACAAATGACAAAATTCTCTCCGATTCTCTCTTCTCTGATCTTGAGCGCGTGGTACAATGGAGGAAGAGGTGGCTGGTTACTTTTAATGCATCTAAAACCAAGCTCCTATCTTTACATCATCAACGCTTTGATCCCCATCTGGCATCAATTGAAATGGATGGCTCCCGTCTTGGGGAGGCTCCATGTTTTGACAAGCTTATGGGTTTGACCTTTACTCCTGATCTAAAATGGAACACGTACATGAAGTCAGTTGCCAAGGTCGCTAGGAAGATGGTGAGATCCTTCTACCGCTATAGAAGATATCTCACTACTGATGCAATTCTCTATCTGTATAAAAGCCAAGTTCGTCCAAGGATGGAGTACTGCTGCCACATCTGGACGTGAGCTGCTACAAACAGCCTATTCTGCCTTGACAGAGTACAAAATAGACTCCCTAGCTTAGTGGGGATACCCTTTTATCTTCTCTGCAGCCTCTCTCCTACAGAAGAGATGTTGCGAGCCTGTTTTTGTTTTATCGTTATTTCCATGGCAGGTGCTCGCCTGTTTCCCACCTGACTACAACTTGGATGTCTTCAAGTCCAACATAAACAAGTTCCTGATGAACCGCCCCCTTAAGTAAGACCCTATCAAATCTCTCATACTTACGATTACTACGATACTCTCCCATTGATTACTGTACATGCAATAACCCTTATCCCCGAATGGCTTCCGGGCCTTGATAAGTGGTGACCTCCATGTAAAAAGGGATTGCTTTAATAATAATACATACGCAATCTGCATACATTAAAATATCATGTTTAAGCGTATTGTACGATCGGCTAATGCCAGGCGTCCAGCTAGTACATACACACACACACACACACACACACACACATATATATATATATCTATATCTATCTGTATATATCTATAAAAGTGAACGTGTCTGTCTGTCTGTCTGTGTGTCTGTCTGTCTGTGTACATTTCCCTACGTAATAACTCTGTCAATTTTTAGTCTATAGACTCGAAATTTGAAATACCGGGTACTGAGATTTGGGAAAATCGATGTGACGGGTGTCAGCCAGAAATTTGGCTGTTAAGGGGTCAAATTTCAACGATTTGACCTTTAAGAACTCTACCAAACTCCTCCGACAATTTTGGGTCTAGACACTTGAAATTTTAGATCTAGGTTCCTTGAACCTGGATCTAACTTAATAAAGTGATTTGAGCACGAAACAATAAATTTTAAGGTGTCATAATAGGGGTCAAAGTTTTAAAAAATTAACCATTTTTTTTGTTTTTTTGCTTTTTTTGCACAGCATACACCTCCAAACACCCGAGCAACGCCGGGTACCCCTGCTAGTATATATATATATGTGTGTGGGGGGGGACTTACCCATTCACGCCAATGGAATCTATTCACCAGCATACAAAAATATATAAATAACATGAAATATAAGTAATAAATAAATGTACAAATCAATTAAAACACACAAATGTAACCACGCAATATCAGTGGGCATGTTATACTCATCAACATTATGTGATCAGCTTAGAATATTTATCACCACATATTGCACATGTCAAGCATCGATTTTTATATGAGAGCCTTAACCGGCTCGAAAAAAGCAACTTAATTTTGCTGTTTCCATTTTTGCTTTAACTCAGCTCTTAAAAAAAATACATTGATATTTTCGAATTACATAAGCATCCGAGTGTTAAGCGAAGTTTCTATATTTCTCGAATCTTAAGTTGTCAAGAAAAAAAATCATAAAGGTAGTATTTCCTTTCTGAATTTTTGAGATGAGGATTGGTTATATGTACATCGGACTACTGTTCTCATCTTGAGTGTGATTTTCACAACGTTTCGGTCGATGTTACTTCCGACCTTCTTCAGGCGTATCTTGTCGAACTCGGAAATGTTTCTGTCGAACTCGGGAATTTGGACGAAACATTCCCGAGTTCGACAAGATACACCTAAAGAAAGTCGGAGTTTATATCGACCAAAACGTTGTGAACATCACACTCAAGATGAGAGCAGTAGTCCGCTGAATAGTACAGGTAGAATTACGTCTATTAAAATCTATGTAAAACACTTTATTCATCTCCAGTGCTGTTGCCACAGGTCTATCATTATCTCTATAACTTACATGTCGACGTACAGCATTAGTTAATATGATTAATTTAATATAGTAAATAAAATATAATTCTTACTTTACAAAATAAAAACGATATATATTTTTCAAATGAAAGCATGTTTTGGTCGTACAAAGGAGAAGTTATCGAATGAATTTAATTCCGAATTATGGACTCCATGGCTGGAAAAAAATTGTTTGATCTTCCTGTCACACACATATATAAATTGACTGACACCCACACAAACTCACATACACACACACCACACAGATCCGACACATCCGTACGTTTGGCATCGCCAATGACGATAGTTCGTCAAAAAATAATTATTATGATTAGAGATTAAAAATTATGAAAAATAAAATTTTCGTTTTTTCCAAACAATTAAAGTGTAATTCTTCCAAAAATCGATATAGATAATTTAAAAAGAATAAACATATATTATTTACTTTCAAAAACTAAACTCAACGATCATGTACTTTTTCATAAGTCCAAATTAACAAGTGGACGCACGTACATATCTTCATTTCAATTAAGTCATAATATCACATGAAAATACACACACACATAAATGTATAACTATACACACACACACATATATATACCTATACACATACGCATATACACGTGTTTGTTTGTGTGTGTGTGTGTGTGTGTGTGCGCGCGCGTGTGTGTATGCAATTTAACGGAGAAGAAAAAACGACGCTAGGAGAGTTTGATATCCTTGCCACCTCTAATCAGTCTCTATTGGTACATCCTCGAGTTCAATATTGTCAATCACTCTCTTTTATTTTTCGTCTCCCCTCTTTATTTATGTCTCTGAGCAAATTATAATGAAACGCCATATTTTCTGTGTTTGGTGCTGTTTTAAATGCTTGAGTCGTTTTCAATTTTGTTATCTTTGTTTTCTGTAGAGAAGCCAATTATGATATACTTCCAATATGGCTGACTTATTTCTCGTCCAGAAATTTGTTTTTAAATTTTAAAATGCTAATCAGCGATGATTGTTAGACTTTAAATATATTTAAAAAAAAAAGAAAAGAAAGACCGGCAAACACCCAAACGAAAGAAAAATATTAATCTTGAATATAAATCTAAAATCTAAAGTTTGCAAAAAAAAAAAAAATAAATAAAAATAAATAAATAAAAACATTAGTTCCGGTGGGTGAATTTTGGTTTTATTAAAATATACAAATGTCATCATCTCCGAGCGGATGTAATTTGTATCTAATTGATCAGTACAGCGAAGCAAATGGGGGATCAGGTTGCAATGAAACAGTGAATGGTTTTTACAAAGCCTAAATATACGGGCATATAAGGAGAGGGAAAAGAGGGGAGAGGAAAGATGAAAAAAAAAAGAGAGAGAGAGAAAAATGAAGAGGACAGAGAAAAAGACACAACGATTAAATTGGATAAAGGGACACTGAATTGAAGCACTAAGATATGCATAATGGAATGGGGAAGTAACGGAGGAATATCGAAGAGATCGGATGGAGGAATGACAAAAAGAGTCTGAACGACTTTTATAGCGACCGGCAAAGGCAGAAAAGTAAGAAACAATATATATATATATATATATATATATATATATATATATATATATATATATACGACTCTGTGTGTGTGTGTGTGTGTGTGTGTGTGTGTGTGTGTGTGTGTGTAATACAGATTAAAAGGAAGAAACCTGCAACAGGAATTCCCAAGTAAATAAAAAGGATCTGAAAGAGGAAAAAAGAGATAAAACATGAGAAGCCGATAATTTACTATTTATTCCAAGAAAATTTCTTCTTTACGAGGAAACTGTTTTGAACTGTTCTTCCGTTACTTGCACATCATCATCACATTACATCATGATGCGATTAAATAATTCATTTAACGTGGAATCAGCAAAACACGCTCTTTTTTAATCACAAATAACATAGCAAAATGTAGCTATATAGTATACCACCATTAATTCGTAAAACCGGTACGTTATTAATATCATTAATTTTTGCATCCACTATGAGTTTCTACACAGGCCACAATCTAAGATTTCACAATCTGTACTGTTACCCGTAGTCTAGGTGACAACAAGCCTTCCAGAATCCTAGTACTCTCCACCTCTTTCTATAACCTTTGCAAATGAATTTGAGTTATCACTACAGCCGTTCACAATTGGTTTCTCGCTGGTAACAACCATTCGCCTTCACTGGAATTTGGGTGATAAAAAACATCCTGAAAAGTCCCACTTCTCTTCACACTCATGTAGTGGAGGTCTGGTTAGTGCTTTCTCTCTCGATCTTTCCATCCTCCTTGATCTATAAAACCTAATTGGTGCACAAATTGCTGATTTTGTTGGTTTCTTTTTGGGAAGGGGAAGTTAAATTACAATTATACAGTTTCATTTTTAGTGATTCTTTATCATTTGTTTTATTTCTGGTGAAGTTTCTATGTGACCAATGTGCTTTTGTAGCACACGTGTGTATATATGCCTCGGTATTCAAGGGTTCTTCTTAATATTTCAGCCGTTTTTAGTATTGTTATAGTTGTTATCTTCCCAGCTATCCACCTGATTCCAATCTCTCCAATTGTTTTTCGAAGTGTTTCGAGAATGTTCTTAATACTCCTGCTATTATTCGTGTTTTCTTAAATTTCCTTTACTTCTAGATCCCTTTCAAGTCTGACCAGATCTGAGTATTTGTTTCGCTTTCCCATCTCCTTGATATACGCCATCTGATCTGCTGGGACGGCAAAATCTACAATCTGACAGGACCTTTCGTTCCTGTTAATTATTATGATATCTGGTCGTTTTTCTTGGATGTGTTTATCTGTTTGTACGTCCATGATTCATACTATGTTGTGATGTTCGTTTTCAAGTACTACTACCGGTTTGTATTTGTAGCATTTGTTTGTGTGTTCAGCGTTAAGTTGTTGTCTAGTTCTTAGTGTTTAGTCTCAAAATCTGTTTTGGCTCGTTTGCTACATTCACTTATTATGTAGTTTATCGTTTTGTCTTTTTGTCCTTTTGTCAACACAGTCTGTATTTTCTGTTTTCTTGTTTCTTGTCGATATTTGCTTTGGTTTCTAATTGCGTTATCTTGGGCGTCAGTTATTATAAATTCAGTTTCTCTGTTTAGGTGTCCTTTTCGTGGCCTTGTCCAAGTGTTTTCCTGAGTCTCATCTTTTCTTATCCTTTTAAGTCACCCACGTCTCCGTTTCTGTTCTCATTTTTTTCTTTTTTTGATTTCTCACTTGTATCTCAGGTCTCTGTCTTTTTCATTTTCTTCAGTTTCTCTTGCTTCAGTGATTAGCATTTCTCTGTCTTGCATTATGTATTTTTCTAATTGTGTGTTTTTTTTTTCATTCAGTCCCCCAATACAAACCAGTCCTCTTCCTCCGTATTTCCTTTTCACATAGAATCGGTCAGCATCATTCTTTTGAGTTTAGAGCATATTTATGTGTTTCCTGTTTTTTTTTGATGGAGATGCATCAGTCCTTATTTGGTTATTTAACTAGTGACACTGCCTATATGTTTATGCTTTTTATTAGGTTTCTATTATATAGTGTGATTTCGCCGAGTTTTATTGTTATTCTGAGGTATCCCTTTCAAATTTTCTCTTTCATTTCTCTTGCTTTGATTGTGTCTGGTTCAAGAACTCACCAATATTGGTAGCCATCATGAAAACCTAGATCCGTAATCTCCGTTTGGCTGGGTATTTCAACATTATTATTATTATTATTATTATTATTATTATTATTATTATTATTATTATTATTATTATAATTATTATTAGTATTATAATTATTATTATTATTGTTATATTATTATTATTGTTATTATTATCATTATTATTATTATTATTGTTATTATTATCATTATTATTATTGTTATTATTATCATTATTATTATTATCATTATTATTATTATTATTATTATTATTATTATTATTATTATTATTATAAAATATAGAATTTCTTATGAACCACATTGATCGATGTAATGATTTATAAAAATACAAATTTAAGAATACCTACGTGTTTTTATATTTATATGTACTCCCAAACTAATTAGCCGATCATTATGAATTCTGAAACACGGCTAGTATGTATCAGAGCTCATAATGTAAGCTTTATTTGTTTCAATTTAGTTTTATGTGCAAAAGACAAAATGCTTGAAATCTTGCGTTAATATTCAGATGCTTCCTATTCTGGTGACATTTTTACAAAAATCTTTAAATCAATCATTAAATGTTTCACAAATGGTTGTTTCTTTGGAATATTTGCAAAGGTTTTAGGGGAAATAATACGCGCACGATCCTAAATATAAAAATTCAAATATTTCTGAATTACATTTTATCCATAATAAATAGACACTAATTAATCAAGATGTCCCGACTTTTATTTATTCTTATTGAGCTTAAATCTTTAACTGTAGACATTTTCTAGAATAAAAATCATGTGATCAAAATTAAACACAATTTCTGTAAGTACTTCGAGTACAAAGCTGCTTTATGGTTCGGATAATATTATTAAATTAGGCATTATGTTTCTGCGGGGCTGGAAATAAACATGGAATAACATAAAGTGAATTACCTATCTTATTATGTGGTAACTATATATTTGTTGCAGTATTTCCTGACATTTCCAGTGCGAGGAAATGTAGTAAATAAACATGTTTCAACTTCTGAGGTTTATTTTACAACAAATACAAGTTGATTGCCTTTTCTTTCTTTTTTCTTTATGATTTTATAATGCTAAGTATATAGCGTTATTACTATTAAGGTTACAGTGCTGATTGAATATCATAGGGATTGCACCGTTGATCTGTTTTATTAAGGACCAGTAGGAGGCTCACTCGGCCTTACCCAGTCGTAAAATACGCTTAAATATATTTTAATTCATGCAAATTTCGTATAGAGACAATTTTGATTGAATATTATATTATATCTTATATATAGCAGTGATTTCAAAAGTTTAAAAAATGACTTGGGTGACATCAGCAAAAACTGAACGCAAAACATATAGCGAACAAGCTGCGTGTCTTACAGATGTGTCTATCGAGAGATATGTAAGACAGAAAAATTTCGTATTAAACGAATTGATAAAATGAAATGAGTAAAAATATTTCGCCAAACTGAACTGGACATTTTGTAGTTAGATTTGTCGATACATGTCTGTTCAAACTATTAATCTGTTCATTCGGAGATTTTATTCGTCACAAACCTTCCTTGGTGTATAATTACTATTTCCTGTTAATTTCAATGCTATGTAACCAGTAGTTTAACAGTTTATCGGTTCAATACGTACACATAGACAAACCCACACGCACACATTTAATCTTTTATCTATATAGAATCGAATTTTTACGAAATCTTGTTTTCTGCTTAAGAAGTTCGACTTAAAAAATTCTGAAGTATTCATTTACTTCTTTTGAAATATTTTGAAACTTTTATAAATTTTAAATATGCTGAGGAGTCTGATCTATAGATGGGAAAGGTGTGTCGCCATGTTTATTGAGAGGCTTGAATTTAGAATGTGTGTGTGAATCATAAACAAATTGAAATTGAACTTAATTTCAAATAAAAAATTCGAACGATTTTTTTACTTTTTCTTGATACTATAAACCCCAAACTATTTTATTAATCTTTTTTGTGTGTTTATTCTTTGTTCTTGTTTATTTTATTTGCTTAAATGTTGATTTTCCGTTAGGATTATAGTTAGGGTCCGTGTTAGAGAAAGCGAGATATAAAAATACTTGCAAGTAGAAAACAAATTCTTGGAATTTTGTCATTTGTTTCTTCGTGGTTTTATATTTATTTTGGGGAATAATATTTTATTTTGGAAGTGATGTTTTCGACCATTTTGTCTGAAACTGGACAAGAATAAATCACAAGCCGCAGGCAGGAAAGACTGAGAGTTATTTGGATCGAATCAGATCTTGCCTTTGGGGATTTTCCTAAGAAACCGACCGAATTATTGTGTGCGCAATTGACAAAAAGGAAAAGAGGAGGAGGAGCAGTAGGGTGTTATCAGTTCAAAAACATTTACTCAAATCATTTTTGTTGTTGAAAGTAAAGATTGCATTGATAGTTTTTGTTTTCACGTTTGTGGTAATTTGCGGCTGCGAGGATTATTAGAATCAAGGATAAAATTTCCAACATAAACCACTAGAATTGATATCACTTGAAATGTATCTTTTCAATCTGCGCGTTTATAAATGAAAATATTACTGCAAATTTAAATTTCACTGAGTAAGAAAAAAATGATGTTATCTTCACAAACCAAATTGCAGGCTTAGTGTAACTCAACTTCTCTAGATATACACGATTTACTCAGTACTTTTAGTTGCGTCGGTCGGTCGGTCTGTCTGTAACACGTTTGTGCTTGGCCTTTTTGGTTAAGATCAAAGGTCTGTTGTTAATACATGATGTTCTTAGCTTTTTAAGATTTTTTTGGCCTTTTGGCCAAGTTCAAAACAAAGAGTAGTATATGTTCCGGCAGATACTGCAAGCAAAGATCATATGTGGAGGCGACCATACATATAAGACCTTGGTCAATGTAGGGGAAACCCTTCATACCAATTGTCATTATCCAGCTCCCCTACTCCCCGGGGAGTTGGTCCCCTTTTCCCCTTTATCCCTCACATTAAAAATCGGCCTTATGCCTAATTTGCTCGGTGGGGGAGCAAATAAATACCCTTTTCTTGGCCTTTTGGCCAAGATCAAAGTGTAGTATCTGTTCCGGCAGACACTGCAAGCAAAGACCATCTGTGGGAGCAGCCCCACATATAAGACCTTGGTCAATGTAGGGGCAACCCTTCATACCAATTGCCACTATCAAGCTCCCCTACTCCCCGGGGAGCTGGTCCCCATTTCCCCTTCACCCCTCACATTAAAAATCGGCCTTGTGCCTAATTTGCTCGGTGGGGGAGCAAATAAATACCCTTTTCTTGGCCTTTTGGCTTAGATCAAAGTGTAGTATCTGTCTTACTACATGCTATACTTATGTTTGTAGCTTTGTGATATAAAGTGCGCGATAACTTTTCTGTATTAATTTAATGTAAAATGATAACCCACTTTAAAAACAAGTCAGTCTCAAAGCCATTCAAGTCATTCTCCAGATCATTCAAGTTGTTTCTGAAGGGTCCAGTTATTTTTTAAGCATTCAAGTCATTCTTAAGGTCATTCAATTCATCCTTAAGTTCATTAAAGTCATTCTAATTCATTTACTTTTTATTTATTTAAGTCATTTCAGCCCATTTTTCGGTCATTTTAGTTTATCGTTAAGAATTTCATGTCAATCCTACATTCACGCATTCATACATTACACGAGAGAACGTGACTAATGGCTATCGACCTTATTTTAAATAGCGACTTAATAGTACTTGAATAATTATTATTTATTGAAAGACCTAATAGTCACAGACCAACTGGCGGGGGAAAAAACTCTTATGGCTATGTTCGGGCGCATATGAAATAGAAATGTTAAACTTTATTGTCTGTTTGTGGCAGATTAACGTAATAGGGATTTAAAGTAAATCGAAATATCTACAGTTAATGTAAGTTAATTCAATAGGTTTCTAACTTCCACAAATTAGATAGGAAGCAATATACACACACATATATATATATATATATATATATATATATATATATATATATATATATAACTATAATCCTTGTCAAACAACGTCGCAGCTCATACGAGCCATGAAAACCAACAAACTGTAATCCAAGACACGCTTCGCTCTCATTTGGAATCGTCAGTTAAATACTCGCTCATGTGAGCTGCGACATTGTTTTACTGCAGAAATAATTATATCATCTCTCACATTTTGCAAATTTTAATATTATATATCTATATCTATATATATATATATATATATATATATATATATATATATATATATATATATATATAAATGGAACGTCTGGTTTATTCAAAATCGAAAAACTAGAAATTTACAATCCCGTTTTCTGTGAAATTTTATAACAGTGAATCTTTATCATCTAACTGTGTTTTTAAATATTAAAAAGTAAATATTACTTTATTAAAAAAAAAACTTTTATTCGTCGGGGAAATTCCGATTTCAGCCGATTAGCGGAAATACTTCCGGTTTACCATTTTTAAACGACAAAAAATAACGATTCTGACTATAACTTACTTTTTTTTAAAAATCGTTAAAATAGTAACACAGAAATTAATATCAAATACGATTTGGACTTTAACACACCTTTTTTAATCGTTAAAATAGTAACACAGAAATTAATATCAAAGAATATTTGGACTTTAACACACCTTTTTTAATCGTTAAAATAGTAACACAGAAATTAATATCAAAGAAGATTTGGACTTTAACACACCTTTTTTAATCGTTAAAATAGTAACACAGAAATTAATATTAAATAGAATAAAAATATTTTTCGTAAAGCGGAACTATCTTTGCCATTTTATTTCCGGTAGAAATGAGCGGTCCACGAGTTGATGACTTCTGAATTACAATATTTCATTATCTGTTTAATCGATAAGTATATATAAAAAACATTCCCTATTTTTAAAATTTAAATTCATTGTGGCGGTCCTTACGATAAAATGATACCATTTTGAAATGACGAAAAATAACGATTCTGACTACACGTGCATATAAAAAAAAATTAACAATCGTTCAAAGCGTAAAACACAAATTGATACATTTAAGAAATAAAGCATAAGTAAAAAATGTTTTTTTTCGATACAACTTATTTTAACAAACTTCAAAGTACACTTTTTCCCGAAATGTTTTTATGAATGCTTTTCCTTTATTAAAACTGTGGTACACATTAGCGTTGTGCTTTAAACTAACAAATGTTGTTACATTTAAGAAAAAAGCATGAGTAAAAAATTGTTTTGTTTTTTCGATACAACTTATTTTGGGTTTGTTTTACTGTACACATAGATTCGAAAACGTTGTCAAAAAACAAATATATAACAAATAAATGTTAGCAAAGGCGAGATATGTTATTTTTCTACCCAACTGGATAATTTTTTAGTGTTTTTATTTAATGTAACATGTTTATTCAGTTCGACAAACATACATGTTTGCCGATGTGTTGAAAAATTCAAAATGGCCGCGAACTCGCTGCTGAACACGGTACGTTTGGGGAAATGAGTTAGAAATAAAAAATATACAAAATACTGTTTGAAACTAGCGCAATATATGTTACCGTGACATACGCTGACATATATTCAGTGGGTTTTTAACAGCATGTGGTATATATTTTTTATTTTTAACTCATTTTCCCAAACTTTCCGTGTTTAGCAGAAAGTTAGGCGCCATTTTGAATTTTCCAACGCATCGGTAAACACTGGACGTTTTTCGAGCTGAATAAACATCTTACATTAAATAAAAACACAAAAAATTATCCAGTTAGATTAAAAATTAACTTATCTTGCCTTTGATAAGATTTATTTGTTATATATTTGTTTTTTGACAACTTTTTCGAATCTATGTGCACAGTAATACAAACCCCTTATTTTAACAAACTAGAAAGTAAGCTTTTTCCCCCGAGTTGTTTTTATATGAGAAAATATGAATCGTTTTCCTTTATTAAAACCGTGGTAGCGTTGTGCGTTAAACTAACTATTAAAAAAAAATACATGAATTTTTACTTTAGCTCCACCTCCACAATTTAAAACATGGGTGGGTAGGCGTTGTTTATTCTGCAACCTGTTCTTAACATGGAGAGGATGGTGGTATTATTCCAAAACCCATTTTTTACATGGGGAGGTTAGGGGTGTTTATTCTGAAAGCCATTCTTAATATGGAAATATTGAGCGTGTTTATTCCTAAATCTGTTCTTAACATTGGGAGATTGTCGGTTTTCATTCCAAAAGACGTTCTTAATATTGGGAGGGTATGTGTTTATTCATGGCCGCCAGTGAATTATAGTGCATAGCACAGGTCTTTATATCTCAAAAACTACTGGCCTCTGCAAATTGTAAATATGCATTTCTTATTCAACATTGTCGAAAACCTTTAAGAGTAGTAATTTCAAAACAAATCATGGGGGGGGAACCTAATGTAACAAAATACGCCCCCCCCCCCAAAAAAAAAAACAGATACCGTGAAATTTACGTTCGTTAAAAGTGTAAAAAAACCTGTTATATTTAAGAAATAAAGCATAAGTAAAAAAATGTCTTGTTTTTGTTTTGTTTCGATAAAACTTATTCTAACAAACTTGAAAGTACGCTTTTTTCTTTTTTTTAAGTTGTTTTTATATAAGAGAATATGAATGCTTTTCCTTTATTAAAGCCGTTGTACACAATAGCGCTGTGCTTTAAACTAACAATTTATTTAAAAAAAAAAAAAGGTAAATTTTTACTATAGGTCCACCTCCACAATTTTTAACATGGGTGGGTAGGCGTTATTTATTCTGAAAGTCGTTCTTATTGGGAGATTACGATGTTTATTCATAGCCGCCAGTGAATTATAGTGCATAGCACAGGTCTTTATATCTCGAAATCTACTTTCCTCTGCAAACTGTAAATAAGATTTTCTTATTCAGCATCGTCACAACGGTTTAAAAGTAGTAATTTTAAAACAAATTGTGTAGGTTGACCTCAAAGGCAGTTTAAGTTACTTTTCTACCTAATTGGATATTTTTGTGTGTGTGTGTGTGTGTGTGTGTGTGTGTGTGTTTGGTTTGTATTACTGTACACATAGATTCGAAAAAGTTGCCAAAAACAAATGCATAACAAATATTATCAAAGGCAAAATAAGTTACTTTTCTACCAAACTTGCTTTTCCAGTTAGGTAGAAAAGTAATTTATCTTGCCTTAGAAACATTTGTTATATATTTATTTTTCGAAAACTTTTTCGGATCTGTGTTCAGTAATACAAACCCGTTTGATTTAATGTAACGTTTACTCGACTCGAAACCAGTGTTTATCAGTGTATTTGAAAAATACAAATGGTGGCGAAATGAGTTTAAACTAATAAACTATACAATATACTGTCAGAAATCCACCAAATATGTCAGCCTATGTCACGGTCACATACTCGTATATTCGGTGGGTTATTTACACTGTTATGTATAGTTTTTTTCTATAGTTTTTTTTTACCTATTTTCCCAAACTTAACATATTCAACAGAGTCCACGACCATTTGTCTTTTCCAAATACATTGATATGCACTGTGTGCTTTTCCGAGCTGATTAAACCTTTTACATTAAACAAAAACAAATTATCCAGTTATGTAGAAATGTAACTTACCATACCTTTGCTTACATTTATTTATTTTTGGACAACTTTTCGAATCTGTGTATAGTACCCCCCTCTCACCAATTACAAAAAAAAAACATTACTCCATTGACTGCTGGCCATGATTGATGGAAACTCCTAAGGATCCTGGTCAGATTCGGCAAGAGTACCGTTTTTTTCCATTGTGGAATTTTCCTTTTTTTTTACACTTTTGGGGTGAATTGCTGTACCAACAATATAAGAAACATGCATTTTCTTTTTTTATTAGATTTTTCCATTACACACCATTGAGCCAGAGCAACGCATGACAGGGTACAGCTAGTATATATTTTAATTTTACTTTATTCTTATTTATTTATTTTTTTATTTTTTATTTTTTTTATTTTTTATTTTTTTATTTATTTATTTTTTATTTTATTTATTTTTTTATTTTTTATTATATTTTTTATTTATTTTTATTTATTTATTTATTTATTTATGTATTTTATTTTTATTTTTATTTATTTATATTTTTTTATTTACCTTAATGTAACTTTTACTTTATCCTCTATGTAGTTTCAGAATCATTGTCTAGTTTCAGTAAATAAAACAAAGAGTGTTCAGCATGGATTCGCTTTTGAATATATTGATTAATGTGTGTATGTGTGTGTTGGCAGTGTCTGTGTATGGATGTGTTATGTGTGTGTTGCGTGTATGTGTGGGTGGAGGTAGATTAAAAAGGCACCGGTCAGTACTTGGTTGACCATAGCTAAGGTTATTAACTTACAGACTCTAAGACAAGAAAACTAAACTCTCAAGTACCCTATGTCATAAAAAGCCAAAAGTTAGGTTACATGGGGGAAGGGGAAAAGAAAAAAGATGTTTATCATCTTCAGAGACCTCACTCATCCTTTTACCGTTTTTTGTTTTTTTGACTCCCACCCAGGTTGTATTTTTAACTTGATAAACGAAGTAGAAAAATGTATTTGGTGGTAATGTCACTTTTGAAGGTAGTTCTTGGCCTGAAGACGTAATCCCCCAACGTGGGTGATTACAGAAACATGTATGCACATATGTAGCCATTAATGTTTGTATAAATAAAATTAATATATATATATATATATATATATATATATATATTAAGAATGTGGGTGATGATTTAATTATTTCCCGTCAAACAACGTCGCAGTTCACAAGAGCCATAATAACAAAGAGACCAAAAGTCCAAGATTTAAGTTTCGCCCTCATTTGAATTCGAACTTGGGATCGCTCAAGTGACAGAGTATTCACCTCGCATGCAAGAGATTTTCGGTTTCGAATCCCGATTCTATATGTATTCAAATGATGAGCTCAAATGAGGGCAAAATTCGAATCGTGGACTTCCGGTTTGTTGGCCGTCATCACTCCTGTGTGCTGCGACGTTGTTTAACTGTTTATATATATATATATATATATATATATATATATATATATATATATATATATATATATATATATATATATATAGTTTTAAATATGATGAGCGGAAGTCTCTCAAGAGCTCTTTCAGCTATCATCTCATCAGGAGAAAATCGATAGCGTAAAATAATAATACTATGTCGAAAGTAAAGAGTTCAGATTGGGAACTATTTAATGTGCCAAAAATTACGGGGACACTAAAATAAAGTTTATTAACGTTTAAAAAACGATTAAAATAATGGCACAACGAGGGGAAAAATAAAGCGGGAGAAAAGATTCAAAGTTCCGCAAAGAGAAACAATGCGTTAGATGTTTCTTTCTGCCGGCACAAAGAAGGTTTCCGCACCGCAATAGAGACAGACTCCCAAATTTTTAAATGGTTTCTGGAGTCCGCTCTATGTAGCACCTCGAACCATTCAATTTTATAACTATCAGCAAAACATGGGTTGTCAACCAAATGCTGGCCAATAGCAGAGACCAAGGTCGCAGAAGGAGGGAGACTGCCAGACCCCATCCTCCCTTGTCTGATCTTCGATGGAACATGCTGGTTTATACGAGTCAAAAGATGCAAGGACGTATTATTATTTTTACGCTATCGATTTTCTCCTGATGAGATGATAGCTGAAAGAGCTCTCGAGAGACTTCCGCCCATTATATTTAAAACTTTATTTAAATTCTGTACCTCTAAACACACATATATATATATATATATATATATATATATATATATATATATATATATATATATATATATTTAAATATGGATTGAGGCAAGCCCGTTCCACAGCATATATCTTAACTGTCATCTCTGAACGTATATACGGTTCACGGAAAAAAGCACGGGCGGGAGCGGTAACCCTCGATATATCTAAGGATTTTGATAGGGTATGGCGCGATGGTCTTCTAACGAAAATTAGATCATATGGAATCACTGGAAGAATACATAATGTAATTTAATTCTTCTTAAGTAATAGAAAAATCCAGGTCGTTCTCGACGGTCGTACATCTAAACAATATGATATAAATGCGAGAGTACCCCAGGGGTCTATCCTTGGACCTTTATTATTCCTGATATTTATAAATGGCCTTCCTGATAAAATTGTTTCTGAGAGGGGTATATTTGCTGACGACACCACTCTCTATAACAGACACGAGGAGAAAACAAATGAACACATATCTAAGGAAATGGTAGAAACACGAGAGGATGACCTCAAATCTGTAGTGGAATGGGGACAAAAATGGATGGTCACATACAATGCTGCCAAGACTAAGCTTGTTTCCTTCAATAACTACAAGAAACTTTCTCTACCATCAATAGCAATGGCCAAGAACACATTACCCGAAATGACTTCCCTTAAACTCCTCAGCCTAACGTTTACATGGAACATGAACTTGAATAGATACATTGAGAGGATTGTCAAAGCTGCTGAAAAGATGATGGGCTCTCTCTACCGTGCTAGAAAATTACTTACACCTGAAAGAATCCTCTACCGAATCAGGCCACCATTCGCCCATGTATGGAGTACTGTTGTCACATTTGGGCTGGTGCATCTGCTGCTTGTCTTTCACTTCTTGACAGAGTTCAA
Source organism: Euprymna scolopes (assembly GCF_053919585.1). Taxonomy (NCBI): domain Eukaryota; kingdom Metazoa; phylum Mollusca; class Cephalopoda; order Sepiida; family Sepiolidae; genus Euprymna; species Euprymna scolopes. The sequence goes on from NC_136484.1 coordinate 1,987,595, forward strand.
AAGAAGAGTCGCCATCCTGATAGGTCCTGAGCTGTCATCTAGGCTTCAGCCTCTGTCCCACCGACGAAATTTTGCATTCCTCTACCTGTTATACAAGTACTTTAATGGTCAATGCTCTGACGAACTACAAACACTTCACGTCGACAGGAACACCCCCGACAAACCCGACAAAATGCCACCCCTTCCCAGTAGAGCTCCCTAGGTGTAAGAAAGCCTGCTACTCCAATAGTTTCTTCCCCCAGAACTGCTCAACTTTGGAACTCGCTTCCGAAATTCTGCTTTCCCAACTGTACTGACATGCAGAAGTTCAAATTTAATGTAAACAAACATCTTGCTACTCATCTCTCTTCATAATACTCCTGCAATTTATGTCCCCGATAGTAGCCCCTACTTCAAAGTGGCACTGTGCCTTGTTTAGGGTAGAAATTGATTTTAAAAAAGTTACCGAAAGTCAGAGCAGAGAAAATACAAAAATTTGAAACTATTTACACGTCTTTATTCTATTACATCAAAAACATACGAAAACGCGCACAGAAAAACTCGGGTAATTTTGTGCATTTACACAATCTTTAATCTGGTTGTTCGGATAATTATTTGTCGAATGTAATTAAATTTGCAAATAGTCCATGCGCCATCGTTCTAAAAATATTGGTATAAATTTTAATGAGTAATATAACGTCGTTTTATATATATATATATATATATATATATATATATATATATATATATATATATATATATATATATATCCAGCCATGGTAAAATATGTGAATCCCTTATAAAATCTTAGATGATATTTTCAACCTACGCATTTAAAGTTTAAGAATTGTACATTACACAGCTGAGAGGAAATATAAAATATTTAACAGTAGACTGTAGTATTTACTTGCTTTAAAGCTTCTTTCGTTTTAAAAATAAATAAAAAGAGCACGAATTTTGCTTTATCTTGCTAAATATATGCTCAGGTAGAAATTGCCAGGAAGAGGCAATGTTCAAGGGAGGGAGTGTAACCAGCGATTAAAAAATACAAGAAAACAGTCTTTCAAAAACAGAAAACGACAAAAACATAAAAAGTCTACAACTGCCAGTGAAGAGAGATCTTTGAAAAAAACATCACTTGCAGATGGGACAAAAGTTCTTCAGAGCTTGTTGTTGAACTTAGGGAGGATACAAACAAAAAGATATCAGGTCGAACAGTAAGAAAAAGCTTATTGGTAGTGGGATTTAAAGGATGCAAAGCAAGGAAGAAGCCATACTTGTACGAGGCAAGAAAAAAAAAATGGCTGGAATTTGCAAAAGAAAAAAAAATTAAAAAAATAAAAATTGGACACCTAATGATTGGGCCAAAATCGTTTGGCCTGACGAAAGTAACTTTGAGATAAGTTAACAGCTTCTATTTCCCAAACGTTAAAATGAACAATTAAAAGTTTTATGTGAATACACATCCATAACATCTATTCAAACACTGTAGCAAGTTCTCATTGTGTTTATCAGATTTTTAGTACCCCTGTAGCTGTTTGCGTTCACCGTTAGGAAGGACAGACATTTACTCCTAATTATGTGGTTTCAACTGCCAAATTTGGAGGGAGAAGCGTAATGAGTTGGGGCTGCATGACTTCTTCAGGCGCTGGACTGTTGTACACACGTGAGGGTAGAGGGAACTCCACAATTTATATTTACAGGCTGGACGAGGTTTACTTGACTAAAATATTTAATGATAACATTCCAGGTGATATAACCCTCCAAGAAGACAATGCCCCATGCCATACCTCAAAGGTTTTAATGGGTTGGTTTGAGAAAAAAGGGAATACAGTAATGAAGTGACCCCCTCAAGTCCAAGAGCAAAATCTCATTGAAACTTTGTGGTCCCATCAAGAGAAAAAGTGAGAAAGCACAAATGTTCATAAAAAAATTAGAGGCCAAACCTCGTGAAGAGTGGCTGAAAATAGATCCTACCATCTGCAAAAACTTAACCAATAATATGCAAAAACGAATAAGACCTGTTATAAAAGAAAAAGGATAACATACCAAATATTGATTGTTTTAAAAATAGATGTATTAATGTTTATTCCACGTATCTTAACCTTCGATTTTTCATTGTTGCTCTATAATTTTGACCACGGAGTATATATATATATATATATATATATATATATATATATATATATATATATATATATATATATATATATATATGTGTGTGTGTGTGTTGTGTGTGTATAATTTTGTCTGCATAAATCAGGATGAGTTTTGTTTCACTTTTTCTTGTTTCCTATGTTTTTTCTTCTTCGTTTCATTTATCCTTTTTCTTTATTGAATTTCCATCTACGTCACGCTAACGATTCGGTTTTTGTTGTCTCTTCTCCAAAGAAATGGGAAATAGACCTAATCCTTACCCATCTCCCCTATTAAGCCATTTGGATTTTCGAATGTCGCCCATGTGACCCACCATCTCCCAAGCCTTGTAATCATCATCGCCCTTCTTTTTTTTTTTTTTACTTCGCATGAAGATTTAGTGCGAGCACTGGGAATATCCGCCTTCGGCCATTGACCAGACAACACACAACTGAATGCTATTGTTGTTCGACATTGTATAATTTCACAGACAAATGCAATGATGTTTCATGCGGTTGGCGAAGAGTGCCAGAAGAAAATACTGCAGGTGCCCCACCCTACATTATCCAAGATTTTGCTGACGCTGTCCATCGGTAAGAATTATCGGCAGAGGAACGAAGGGGGCTAGGTTGTATGAATAGAAAGGAAATAGGATCGGTAGGGGAAGGTAACCACAACAAATCTTTTTTTTAGTTGCTGAAGGCCATCAATGAAATGATTGTGAGGTGAGACTTCCGGCATGGACAGCTTTCTAACCGTCACCGAATGGCATTCCCAGTTGAATTGTGTGCAACGGGCAGATATCACCTACTGACCATTTTCAAATCTATTAACGACTGTTTTTCACCTTTATTTTCGCTTTCATCTTCCCATAGACCAATGTACGAAAATATTCACGTATGACAACGGAGCCATTTCTATTTTTTTTCTATCGCTGAAATTATATCACTTGCATTGTTCATACGAAACAATATGCAACGAGCCAAATTAGATATGTTCACGTTCTTTCAGGTTCCAAAACTTCCAGGTCCTATATGTGCTCTCTGCTTATATCGGCATTGTATCCAATCATCCTAAACTTCTCCTTGCCACTGTACTCAAACAGTTCCGATTCAGGAGAAGCGTGGTTGTTGTTTTCGTAACCCTTGCTTCACAAATACACGCGCAGTATCCTTTATTTTTCGAGACTGAACGGAGGCATCGCAATCTCTTTCCTACAGAAAAGATGTTGCTAGCATCTACTTTTTTATCCCTATTTTTATGGCAAGTGCTCGTCTGAGCTTCAATCTATGGTTCTTCCTTGCAAAACTTTCACGAAAGCAGCTGTATAGCCACAGCACTATCAACAATTTTCCCACTTCTTAAGAATGCAGATTCCACGAACAACGCTTCTTTTCTAAAACTGCCCGCTTGTAAAACTCTGTTTCAGTGGCTTACCTTCCAACTAAATACGATATGATCGTCTTCAACTCCAATGTAAACAAGTTCGTGTTGAGCCGTCCTCTTAAATAAACAAATTCTACCCGATTGCAACCAATAACGATTACTACGCTATTGTCATGATGACCACCGTACACTCATTAATCTTTATCCACGAGTGGTCTTGGCTTCATGATATGCCGTGACTCCCTTGAGTAAAAAACGTAGTTTCTATTTATAATCAGGTTACAAAAAAACGGGTTGCTTCCCTGACTGTCTACACATAATTTCCAATACTAACAAATACTTGTCATACGTGTGTCCGGCTTTAAATAGATCCATTATTTTCAATCCTTTCATAATATTCTTTATCTTTCAAATTTATATCAATAAGCCATATCCCTGGGCGGTTGTTTACTTTGATAAGTAGTGACCCATTAATAAATAAGGGAACACGCCCTTAAAAAATTTAGTTTAATCAATTTGTTATAGTTTCCCTTGTGAACATAGTTTCCATCCAGGCATACCTGTAATTCGCTAACTAGATTTTATATTAATTCCTATATACGCTGTGAGACATTTAAGAACACTGACACGTCAAATATCTTCATGATCATTTTATTAATTATCTGCAAAATTTGAAATTGATATTGACTGACTGTTCGACATTTATCCGCTTGGGCACTAAGCTAAAATACTAGGAATCAATTAAACTCTCTCTTCCCTGGAATAGCTAGACTTCAGAATTCCCTTCCTACTGTCTCTTTCCCTAGGTTAAAGTTAGTTTTTTTTTCCTTTTTCCCGGGAATTTAAACTGCATACTTCATTTTTATTTTTACACTTTTTTTTTATTCAAAGCTTCTTTAGACTCTCTCTCTCCCCCTCTCACACACACACACACACACATATATATATATATATATATATATATATATATATATATAATGATTGCTTGCTGCATCTTTCTAGATGATGATCTAGATGTTGAAGCAGATGTGGCATACAAATTGAGCAATTTCCAAATTACTTCCCTTGAAGGCTTAAAGGTATTCCTATGAACAATTATATGTCTTCTCAAACCAGCAGTAAGCTTGCAAACCTTGTTGCATATAAAAAAGATCGCTTGGTCCAGACTAATAGATACAAAGTTTATCTGAACAGGAATTTTGTGTGACTTAATATGGTTGACGTAGCCAGTTTTTGACAGAAGCACTTGTTCTTAAGTGTCGCATTTTCAGCTTTGTGTGTCATGGTTACAAATATCAATTAACACTTTACGACGCTCTCTCTTCAGATTGCTGTGGGCTAGATTTTTTTTCTCTAGAACATCAAAGCTTTCACGTAGAAGCTTTCGCAACTTCGGCCTTGACAGAGTAAGTTCTTCCCATGTGTCGATGTTGATTTTCAAGACACGTGGAATATAGTCTCATGTTTTCGTCGAAGCCAACTTTTTAATAAATAATATATTTATTAAAAGACTCGCCTCGATGAAGAACTAAGGCTTCGGTTGCGTGATGAGATCTGTTTGAATTGAAACAGTAGATTTATTGTCCCGACTTATTGTATTTTTTTAACCTAAATTGGAGAAAGAAATATATGGTTCTTTTTATTGAACACTATCAGCAACCTCCTTAACTGCAGTGGTTTTTACTTTTGGATATTTTAAATCTGGAATATATATATATATATATATATATATATATATATATATATATATTTACCCCCACATATATAGGGTTAACGAGACTTAATAGAGGGCAAAAAGAGGTGAAAAAGAGAAAAATGCATGTGTGTGTGTGTGTGTGTGTGTGAGAGAGAGAGAGAGAGAGAGAGAGGCATAACAAAAAAGGGAGTGTTCTTTGCAAATAATTTCTCTCACTGGAATGACAGGAACGCCCATTTTAGGGTCTTTTTATGACGTTATTAATAGTTGCAATGGAATCACACACGACGTAAATGCACTGCAAGATCAGGACTTTTCTATTGGCTGAATAAATTATCTTCTAATGACAAAGTGGGGGTTGTAATCGAGCGGCTCCAACGTGTCCTGAACCGCAGTGCTCGACCCCTTTGGACCTGTGGGAATGCTGGGACCAACGGAGGTAGGCGACATTTTGACGAATTGCACTTACACAAGGATCAATCACAGCTGACAGAGCTACAGGTTGCTGTCTATTGTGTACTACATGCAGATTAAGCCCCATGATGGATCGAAACGGCATAATAGGTGGGGAGAATTAAATAAATCGTTACTGTGATGAGGGTGGTAGGTTTAAAAGTTGGGGTCACGGATTTGCTTTTAAAACTATTGCGAAATTTCGAGTTAGGTTAAACGACCTTCCCGAAAAGATGAAAAAGAAAATTTGTTCAAAAACGTAGTTTAATGACATCATCTTGTGTCTTTGTTCAACAAACGAAGCTTAGATTTCGAGAGTCGTCAATCTTTGACTCCATCCATTTAGAAACGTCATTAGAAATACAAATAGAAGAATGTGACGGGCGGTCATGCCGATAGAACACTCGGGTGGGGTCTGGGTAGGGAGACTCCAATTCCAAAGTATTTTTGTTGTTGTTTTCTTTACCCCATTGTCCACATTGATTGACTCCAGCAGCACCAACTGCCACGATCGGTGGTCGGCCCCGTGTCGCTCGGTCCAAATTGCCACTCGTCTCGACAAAGTTCAACAAGAACCAAAATAAAAATGCAAAAATAATTTCAAGACTCGTTTTCGACTTGACTGACATTTTTGTTCATTGGTTTGAAATGAATGAACATTTTCAAACTGTATTCGGTTGTGTCCAAAAATTCAATATGCAAATTCACTACGCAAATTCACTACGCAAATTTAGACGCCGAAAGTTGACTTTGTTTACCTAAATATGGAATGGAAGTCGGTAAACATAAAACAAAATACAAAACTATATGAAAATAATTTATTTCAAAATTTATTTTTAGTTTTATAATTTCTTGTGCTAGTATCTATATATCTATAAAAGTGAAAATGTCTGTGTGTGTGTCTATCTGCGTACATTTCGCTACCAAATAACTCTGTCAATTTTCGGTCTACAGACTCGAGATTTGACGTAAGGGGTATTGAGATTTGGGAAAAACTTATTTAACAGAAATTTGGCTGTTAAGGGGTCAAAGTTACACGATTTTATCTTTAGGAAATCTGCCAAATTTCTCCGCCAATTTTGGATCTAAACACTTGACATTTTAGATATAGGTTCTTTGGACATGGATTAAACTTTTCAATTTGATTTGAGTCCAAAACAATAAATGCTAAGCGGTCATCATTGTGGTCAAAGTTTTTAAAAAATTGACCTCTGCGGTCTCTACCAAATTACTCAGCCAATTTTTGGTCTAAACATTTGAAATTTTACATAAAGTGTATTCAGACACAGGACAAGCTCTTTAATTGTTTTTTGCTGAAAATTTGGCCTCCGAGGGGTCAATGTTCAAAAGATTTTACCTTTGCAGTCTCTAGCAAACTATTAAGCCAATTTTGAGTCTACGCATTTAAAATTTTACATAAAGGGTATTCAGATATGCAGCAAGCGTTTTAATTAGTTTTTTAGCGAAAATTTGGCTGGCAAGTGCTCAAAGTTTACAGAGTTGACCTTTGCAGACTCTACCAAACTCCTCCGCCAGTTTTGGGTCTAAATACTTGAAATTTTAGATGTAGATTAGATTTTAATTTAATCTGAGACGAAAACGATAAATGTTAAGGGATAAAACTTGGGGTCCAAGTTTTTAAAAAATCGACGACTGCAGTCTCTATTAACTTTTCTCTATGGTACTTAAGGAAGCCTAATATAGAAAGGCATTACCGGAAATATTCACACATTTTTATTATATGCATATGAACATAAAGTTATGGACAGTACATAGGGCCCGAGCAAAGGAGGGCTAAACTGCTAGTGAAGCAATAAAAAATCAACTTTTATTTTTTACATTTCTATAAATAGTTTGTTTTTTTGTTTTAACATTTTTTTGTTATCACGAAAAAAAAAAACTAATTGGAATTGTTGTTATTTACATTTCTATAGTATCTTTTGAAGATAATTGTGTCCTAAATATTTTATGAAAGTTTTTTTGTTGTTGTTGTTGTTAACACTTGTGTTATAAAACACTTATTTTAAAAATTTGTACGAAAAATTTTCTGGAAATGAATAAATGGAATTTCGTGATAAATAATATATTACTTTTTTGACATGAAATATTAATAACATATTCATAGATATAAAAAAATAAAAAGATTATATTTTTTTTTGTTCCCTGATGAAACAAGTAATGGTTTCGTTTTTCGTTTCATGCTTAGTGACTTCCATTCCAGATTTTGGCAAATCGAGTCCACTTCCGGTATTTTAAATTTACGTACTGAATTTTTGGACATAACCCTGTATTCTGTCATCGCACATTTTTGGTTCGATTGTAGTTATTTGCTTTTTAAGAAAACAGACAAAAGTTTAACAGACAGAGTTTAGAAACACTATTTGAAAATTACGCTACTTAATTACTTGGTGATAAGATCTTCACGCCATTTTGCTATTTTATAACTAGTGCATTCATGCGTCTTTCATAAATAATAATATTTATCCATTACTAGCATGGAGACTCGACTTTACCCGGGATTAAATTAAGTTCAATGAATGTTCCACACTTCCATTAGCTTATAGCCCCGAAATTGGTGAAATTGCCCATTAAAAAAGTGAGTTGGTTCTAGTCATGAGTTGGTTCTAGTCATGAGTTCATTACGATGCACTGGGAGGAAGCTTCGCATGCCTTCCCGCAGTGATACAAAATCAATAATACTACAATACATTGTTGTCTATAATGCACTGTTGATTTTAGAAAATTATTTTTATATAATCGCTTGCATTAAAATTTCAAATGCAAAAATTTAGTCGCAGTGTTTAATTGGGGTCTAAAAAAGAAACGTTCATTTCGAACACGCCCCTGTTTTATCAAAGAAACTCGTGTGGATTTTACGCCTCATACTTCTTCTTGTGCAATGATAAAACTTCTGAATTGCACTTGGTGTATTAGGTTGTATAAAGGGGTTCACTTTCGTCCAAATAATACTATTCCCTCGTTAATCGGAATTTTTCGATTATCGATTTTTGATACTTTTCAGAGGCATTTTGATAGAAAACGTAAGAAAAATCTCAGACACAAATAGTACATTTATGTTAACACCGTTTTAGAGTTCATAGGGAACGAACACACGTATAAACGAATTGCTCGTTATATATAAATAGTTATTTCTATTTAAAATTTTGGGGAAAAAACCGAAATGTGCAAATTAGACAAAAAAAGAAGACAATACAACAAATACAGATGAAAATATTCGTTGTAATAATTCATTTTTATAATGTTTGTGTGCTTTTTTTCTGATTAAATATCAGGTATATTTCATTAAAATTAATTCTAAAAGTATATTTTTTTAGTCAATGTTCAATTCTGTTAAAGTTCGTATACTGTTTAAAATTTTCTCGCATACTGAAAATTAAATGAAACCGCATTAAATAGAAAATAAAAGTAAATATGATTGGAACACCAACTATTATCACTTTCCCTTAATCTCTTTCTGTAACAGAGCGCATATGAACGCGTATGAAAATATCATAAGCAACGAAGGATGGACAGTACGTGATTTTATCAGCAGGAGTGACGTTTGAACACGTATGAAAAATAGGATGTGTGCACGAGCTGGCACGAAAATAAATATATGTAACGTGCCCGTCGCCGAAACAAACAAACATAAATAAATACAAATAAATACATCCGGGCATTTTTCTTTTTTAACAAGTGCATTTATTACCGTTATCCTCCCGTTTAGACACGATTTAAAAAGTATATCGCTGCCATATGTCCAAAGAAGCTGATCACGCTTCTCGTTCTTCCGACCGCACGCTCGGTACAGCCTGCCCGTTATCGCTTTCTCTTCAAACTTCTGTCTCATTCTGCGTCGACTTTTTTTTTGCCGACAACGTTGTGTATTTTTTCTTTTTCTTTTCGTCCAGCTCGCTCACATTTCCTAAATCGCATACGCGTTCAAATGTTGCTCCTGCTGCAAATACAATCGCTCCCCATCTATTCTGCTTCTACTTATATTTTTATACGCGCTCCCATGCGCTCTGTTACATTTAGACGATCATTCAATAAGCAGAGTGTATTTTTTCTAGAGCTGCTCGTCTGTGGATAATAATACTACGTAACTACTTCTAGACTAAATATGACATGGTCGTTTTCAAGTCCAATTGGATACGGTTTTTGAAGAGCCGCCCCGTAAAAAAAATTATCAAATTATCCATTACGGTAACCATCAAGCCTTATCCTATTTAAAGACAGTTTTTCACCTGCTATGATTTTCGAAACCTGATTCGGAATACATTTAATTGAAAGTGTTGTAAGGACTGTGATTTAAAAGGGAAAGGTAGTTTGCTTGAGTCATTGCTGGTAAATGATATGTAAGAGAATAAAAAGGCTAAGGAACCTAGTGTTACAATGATATATATATAATCAAAAATAGAAAAACGAATGAAGGTCCTGTAGCAATTTTCTTTTAATCTTCGCATATCTATTTATTTACAAAAAAAAAAAAAAATCATCAAAAATAAAAAACACGAATTACGGATTCATACCATCCAAAAAATTCCAACAAAAACCTAATAGCCAGCCATGGTTCTCCTCTGAATGTGTTGCTGCCATCGCGCACGGAAATCACTTTTTCTATACCTACCGAGGTAATAGATGTACTGAGACTAAAGCTGCTTTCAGGACTGCCAGCAACCACTGTAAAAGAGTAATAAAACATGCAAGAGAGCTATATGCTTAGTCTGTTAAATCCAAAGTAGCTGAGCAGCGGCTTGGTTCCCACCAGTTCTGGCAAATAGCAAACAGGATCTTGAACATAAGCGTGCGTTCTATCCCAACTATCATCAATTGACCTGAGGTCATCTCGTCAGCACCAGACAAGGCCAGACTATTTGCCAAGAATTTTGCAGCTAATTCTACCCTATGCGACAATGACCATCAAGTGTAGTATCTGTTCTTCAGATGCTACACTTTAATTACTTGTTCTCTGTTAGTGGAGGAGAAATACTTCACGACTGAGACAATTTTTATCTTTGTTCCTTTTCTTCACGTTAAAAAAACAACCCTGGTGTCTAACTCTGTCCCGTGGGGAGGCATTGTAAATAGGAACACCCTGTATTTCCTCCTATAACAGACAACACGCTATGCAACATACAAATATCTGTGCGTGAGGTCGCCAAGCTAATCAAGAACCTTGATTCCAGTAAACCAACTAGCCCTGAAGGCATACCAGTTATAGTGCTGAAAAAGCTCTAACCAGAACTTGGTCTCATACTTACAGAACTGTTTAAGCGTTGCCTTAAGGAGAAGTGCTTTCAAACATCCTGGAAAACCTCATCAGTATGCCCTGTATTTAAGAATTCAGGTGATAAGTCATCTCCCTCTCAGTACAGACCAATAAGTCTCCTGTGTGTCATGAGTAAGTTGTTGGAATCCATATTAAATAAACAAGCTAGGTAACATACAAATATCCGTGCATGAGGTCGCCAAGCTAATAAAGAACCTAGATTCCAGTAAAGCAACTGGCCCTGATGGCATCCCAATTATAGTGTTAAAAAAGCTTCAACCAGAACTTGCTCCCATACTTACGAAACTATTTAAGCGCTGCCTTAAGGAGAAGTGCTTTCCGACTCCCTGGAAGACCTCATCAGTTTGCCCTGTATTTAAGAATTCAGGGTATAAGTCATCTCCCTCTCAATACAGACCAATAAGTCTCCTGTGTGTTATGAGTAAGTTGCTGGAATCCATATTAAATAGAGAAGTAGTCAACCACCTCAGCAGGAATAACCTTCTTAGTGACACACAATATGGTTTCCGCTCTGCAAGATCTACCGCAGATGTGCTGACGGTTACATCCCACAGGATTAGTGAATCTCTTGACAAAGGCTTCCTTTCTAGGGCAATTGCTCTCGACATATCAAAGGCCTTCGACAAGGTATGGCATAAGGGTCTACTTCACAAGATTTCCATCTACGGTATAACTGGAAATGTTTTCTCAATCATTAAATCATTTCTCTCCGATAGGCTCATAAGAGTAGTGGTAGATGGACAAAAATCGGAGGCCTGCAATATAAATGCTGGAGTCCCTCAGGGGTCAATCCTGGGCCCAACTCTCTTCCTGATCTACATCAATGACCTCCCTAAACACATACTTAAATCATTCGTTGACATCTATGCTGATGACACGACCATCTACGGCAACACATCAAACGCTGTAAATGACAAAGTTCTCTCTGATTCTCTCTCCTCTGATCTCGAGTGCGTGGTTCAGTGGGGGAAAAGGTTTGGTTACCTTTAATGCATCCAAAACCAAACTACTATCCTTACATCATCAACGCTCTGATCCCCATCTGGCATCAATTGTGATGGATGGCTCTCGTCTGGGTGAGGCCCCGTGTTTTGACAAGCTTCTGGGTTTGACCTTTACTCCTGATCTGAAATGGAACACGTACATCAAGTCTGTGGCCAAGGTCGCTGGAAAGATGGTGGGATCCTTCTACCGCTCCAGAAGATATCTCACTACGGATGCAATTCTCTATCTATATAAAAGCCAAGTACGTCCAAGGATGGAATACTGTTGCCATATCTGGGCAGGAGCTGCTAAAAACAGCCTATCCTGCCTTGACAGAGTACAAAATAGACTTCGTGGCTTAGTGGGGAATGCCCTTTTCTCTACCCTGCAACCTCTCTCCCACAGAAGAGACGTTGCGAGCCTGTCCTTGTTTTATCGTTATTTCCATGGCAGATGCTCGTCTGAACTCCAATCTCTGGTCCCCCCTCGCCAATCTTTCACGAAAAACACCCGTCTAGCTGAATCCACGGTGAAAAATTTCCCCCACTCTATATCTGTGCCTAAATCAAAACGCAGATTCCATGAACAAAGCTTAGAACTGCACGCCTGTGGAACTCTGTTCCGTCTGCCTGTTTCCCTCCGGACTACAACCTAGATGTCTTCAAGTCCAATGTTAACAAATTCCTAATGAACCGCCCCCTTAAGTAAACATTTCAGCAAATCTCCTCACTAACATAATGTACTTGCAATAACCCTTATTCCTGAGTGGCTTCCGGGCCTTGATAAGTGGTGATCACTGTGTAAAAAAAAAAAAAAAAAAAAAAAGAAGTAGTCAACCACCGCAACAGAAACCACCTTCTTAGTGACATGCAATATGGTTTCCGTTCTGCAAGATCTACAGCAGATGTGCTAACGGTTATTACACATAGGATTAGTGAATCTCTTGACAAAGGTTTCCTTTCCATGGCAATTGCTCTTGACATATCAAAGGCCTTCGATAAGCTATGGCATAATGACCTACTCACAAGATTTCCAGCTACGGTATTACTGGAAATGTTTTCGCAATCATTAAATGATTTCTCTCTGATAGGTTCATAAGAGTAGTGGTCGATGGGCAGAAATCAGAGGCCCACCGTATTAATGCTGGAGTCCCCCAGGCGTCCATATTGGGCCCAACTCTCTTCCTGATCTACATCAATGATCTCCCAAAACACATACTTAAATCATTCGTTGACATCTATGCTGATGACACGACCATCTATGGCAACACATCAAAGGCCGTAAATGACAAAGTTCTCTCTAATTCTCTCTCCTCTGATCTTGAGCACGTGATACAATGGTGGAAGAGGTGGCTGGTCACTTTTAATGCATCCAAAACATAGCTTCTATCTTTACATCATCAACGCTCTGATACCCATCTGGCATCACTTGAAATGGATGGCTCTCGTCTTGGGGAGGCTCAATGTTTTTACAAGCTTCTGGGTTTGACCTTTACTCCTGAACTGAAATGGAACACGTACATCTAACGTGTTGCCAGGGACGCTGGGAAAATGGTGGGATCCTTCTACTGCTCCAGAAGATATCTCACTAGAGATGCTATTCTCTATCTGGATAAAAGCCAAGTACGTCCAAGGATAGAGTACTGCTGCCATATCTGGGCAGGAGCGGCTAAAAACAGCCTATCCTGCCTTGACAGAGTACAAAATAGACTTCGTGGTTTAGTGGGGGATGCCCTGTTCTCTTCACTGCAACCTCTCTCCAACAGAAGAGACGTTGCGAGCCTGTCTTTGTCTTATCGCTATTTCCATGGCAGGTGCTCGTCTGAGCTCCAATCCCTCGTCCTCCCTCGCCAATCTTTCACGAGAAACACCAGTCTAGCTTAAACTACTCTCAGTAATTTTCCCCACTCTTTATCTGTGCCTAAATCCAAAGTAGATTCCAAGAGCAAAGCTTCTTTCTTAGAATTGCACTCCAGTTGAACACTCTGCCGCTTGCCTGTTTCCCACCTGATTACAACTTGGACGTCTTCAAGTCCAACATAAACAAACTCCTGACAAACCGTGCCCTTAAGTAAGGCACTTTATCAAACCCCCCGATACTAATGATTACTACAATTCTATCTCATTGATCACTGTACACGCAATAACCCTTTTCTCTGAGTGGCCTTCGGGCCTTGATAAGTGGTGACCCCCATGTAAAAAAATAAAATAAAATAACTGGAATGGTAACAGTTTCTAATATTTCGAGAATATGATCTCTTTTTCAAAATGTATCAAAGAGATTTTGTTATAAAAATGGAAAATATTATAAAAACAGATGCGGAATCGATTAGTTGAGCTGCCAAGAAAATATAGGACTTTACGTTAATCGCCTTTTTTAATTTAAACTTTTGGTTTGATACGAAACTAAAGCTGAGATACAGTGTGCTATATTTTATAATTAGGAAGTAATAGAAATAGATAACGAATGATAAAAAAGAGGTTGAATAATGGATAGAATATGAAAGAAAGAAGAAAAAAGAACTGTAAACAAGATATCATGGGATCATTTAGACCAGGGTTTCCCTCAGTCAGCTCCACGAAGCGCCGGGGCTCCGTGAGTGGGGTTGAAGGGCTCAGCAAGCTCTTTCTTAAAGAGGATGCATTAGATAGAAAAATTAAATGGTTGCAGACACACTGTAAAAAGATATGATATACAATTATATGTGAAAGGAGTTTCAGGATTGTTCATGAAACAATAAATAATAAATTAACAAAAATGCAACAATTTTTGATTGATTGTAAACACAAAAATGTAGTCAAATCACAAACAGGACAAACTAATGAACAAATAATAAACAACTAATGAACAAGTAAGGAACAACTAATGAACAAGTAAGGAACAACTAATGAACAAGTAAGGAACAACTAATGAACAAGTAAGGAACAACTAATGAGCAAGTAAGGAACAACTAATGAACAAGTAAGAAACAACTAATGAACAAGTAAGGAACAACTAATGAACAAGTAGGGAACAACTAATGAACAAATAAGAAACAACTAATGAACAAGTAAGGAACAACTAATGAACAAGTAAGAAACAACTAATGAACAAGTAAGAAACAACTAATGAACAAGTAAGGAACAACTAATGAACAAGTAGGGAACAACTAATGAACAAATAAGAAACAACTAATGAACAAGTAAGGAACAACTAATGAACAAGTAAGGAACAACTAATGAACAAGTAAGAAACAACTAATGAACAAGTAAGGAACAACTAATGAACAAGTAGGGAACAACTAATGAACAAATAATAAACAACTAATGAACAAGTAAGGAACAACTAATGAACAAGTAAGGAACAACTAATGAACAAGTAAGAAACAACTAATGAACAAGTAAGGAACAACTAATGAACAAGTAGGGAACAACTAATGAACAAATAAGAAACAACTAATAAACAAGTAAGGAACAACTAATGAACAAGTAAGAAACAACTAATAAGCAAGTAAGGAACAACTAATGAACCAGTAATGAACAACTAATGAACACGTATAAGTTAAAATTTGAAATGAATGTTTTCCATATTTATTTTAGAAACTATCTTGTTAGTTTTCTGTGAAAAAAAAAACTTCGCTCTGCTCAGGGGCTCCATGGTGTCCTGGAGTTTTTGAAACCCTGTTGTAGAATAAAGTTTAAACGGACGATGAGAAATCAAATAGTGAAAGAAAAAATAATATTAATTAAAAAAAATAAAGCGTGTAAAAATTGAAGAAATAAAAACTGAAAAAAAAAAAGAAGATAAATTAGTAAATAGATTACGAAAGTAAACATAGTGGGCATTATGAAGCAGAAGAAGGGGAGATAAATATTGATGAGTTGAGCGAAGCTTTAAGAAGAATAAAGGACTAGAGAAGGGTAGGCGCTGAAATTCGGTCTTCCAAGAAGAAAAATAAACCCAAAAGTGAAGCAAACACAATAAGAGACTAAAAAAAACAAAAGAAAAGACAAAGTAGAAATTAAGCAAAAAGAGAATTACCTTCAGTCGTGGGGAGGGGATAGCGTGAGAAAAAAGTGCACTTGTGCCCGATAACAACAGAGCTAGGGGGTGCGGCCGAACAGAGGTTGGGGTACTGATGTAGGGGTAGGATTTTTTAGAGCAGAGTGAACATGTAATTGCTTTGTGATTGTTATTCTTGTTGCAAGTTATAGACAGGAGTTTAGTGTCGATCGAGCGGTAGCCAAATGTGACAGCAATTTTCTTGTTCTGCGGGCTTATTTAGGCAATGCGTTGTCAAGAAACCGGTTTTGTTGAGAGGAAGCCGTAATAGATAAACAGAAAGATATGCATAACGATTTCAGTTTTGTAAAAAAAATATCCTTTAACTGCTACAATATTTTATTTTTATGAACAATTATTTCTCCAATTGTCAATTGTCTAAAGATGCATCCATTCAATCTACACTGTTATCGCTATAAATGTAACTTATGAATGAAGGTGTGACTTCGTTAGAGATATTTTTGGATTCCGAAACCGGACATATTGTTTTTTTATTTTTTATTTATTTTACATGGGTGTCACTCATTAAAAAGGTTACGAGACCATTTGAGGAAAAGTGTAATTATATGTAAGGTGGTAGAGTAGTAATCCCAAATGGTATAAATTGAGTAAAATGTGATTATTTATAAATTGAGTAAAATGTGATTATTTATAAATTGAGTAATATGTGATTAGTTATAAATTGGGTAAAATGTGATTAGTTATAAATTGGGTAAGATGTGATTAGTTATAAATTGAGTAAAATGTGATTATTTATAAATTGGGTAAAATGTGATTATTTATAAATTGAGTAATATGTGATTAGTTATAAATTGGGTAAAATGTGATTATTTATAAATTGGGTAAGATGTGATTAGTTATAAATTGAGTAAAATGTGATTATTTATAAATTGGGTAAAATGTGATTATTTATAAATTGGGTAAAATGTGATTACTTATAAATTGGGTAAGATGTGATTAGTTATAAATTGAGTAAAATGTGATTATTTATAAATTGGGTAAAATGAGATTATTTATAAATTAAGTAAGATGTAATTATTAATAAATTGGGTAAAATGTGATTATTTATAAAGTGTGTAACATGTGATTATTTATAAATTGGGTAAAATGTGATTACTTATAAATTGGGTAAAATGTGATTATTTATAAATTGGGTAAAATGTGATTACTTATAAATTGGGTAAAATGTGATTACTTATAAATTGGGTAAAATGTGATTATTTATAAAGTGTGTAACATGTGATTATTTATAAATTGGGTAAAATGTGATTACTTATAAATTGGGTAAAATGTGATTAGTTATAAATTGGGTAAAATGTGATTATTTATAAATTGGGTAAAATGTGATTATTTATAAATTGGGTAAAATGTGATTACTTATAAATTGGGTGACATGTGATTATTTATAAATTGTGTAACATGTGATTATTTATAAATTGGGTAAAATGTGATTACTTATAAATTGGGTAAAATGTGATTATTTATAAATTGTGTAACATGTGATTATTTATAAATTGGGTAAAATGTGATTACTTATAAATTGGGTAAAATGTGATTATATATAAATTGGGTAAAATGTGATTATTTATAAATTGGGTAAAATGTGATTACTTATAAATTGGGTAAAATGTGATTATTTATAAATCGTGTAACATGTGATTATTTATAAATTGAGTAAAATGTGATTACTTATAAATTGGGTAAAATATGATTATTTATAAATTGTGTAACATGTGATTATTTATAAATTGGGTAAAATGTGATTACTTATAAATTGGGTAAAATGTAATTATTTATAAATTGGGTAAAATGTGATTATTTATAAATTGGGTAAAATGTGATTATTTATAAATTGGGTAAAATGAGATTATTTATAAATTAAGTAAGATGTAATGATTAATAAATTGGGTAAAATGTGATTATTTATAAATTGGGTAAAATGAGATTATTTATAAATTGGGTAAAATGAGATTATTTATAAATTAAGTAAGATGTAATGATTAATAAATTGGGTAAAATGTGATTATTTATAAATTGGGTAAAATGTGATTAGTTATAAATTGGGTAAAATGTGATTATTTATAAATTGGGTAAAATGTGATTATTTATAAATTGGGTAAAATGTGATGATTTATAAATTGTATTAAATGAGATTATTCCTTAAATGGGTAAAATGTGATGATTTATAAATGGTGCAAAATGTGATTATTTATAAATTGGGTAAAATATGATTATTTATAAATTTGGTAAAATGTAATTATTCATACATTGTGTAAAATGTGATTGTTCATAAATTGGGTAAAATGTGATGATTTATACCTCGGGTATAATGTGATTAATCATAAATCGGCTAAAATATCATTATTTATAAATTGTATTAAATATGATTATTCCTTAAATGGGTAAAATGTGATGATTCATAAATTGTGTAAAATGTGATTATTTGTAAATTGGGTAAAATGTGATTATTTATAACTTGGGTAAAATGTGATTGCGTATAAATATTCTTAAATGTGATTATTTATAAATTGGGTAAAATGTGATGATTTATAAATTGTTTGAATGTGATTATTTATAAATTGTGGGAATGTGGTGATTTATAAATTGGGTGAAATGTGATTATTTATAAATTAGGTAAAATGTGATTATTTATAAATTTTGCAAAATGTGATTATTTATAAATTGTATAAAATTGGATTGTTTATAAATAAGGTAAGATTTGATTCTTTATAAATTGGGTAAATGTGATTATTTAGAATTGAGTAAAATGTGATTATTTATAAATCGTATAAAATGTTATTATTTATAAATTGTATAAGATGTGATTATTTATAAATTGGGTAAAATGTGATTATTCATAGAAACAGCTCAACAAGAAATTGTATATCTTGGATTTTGATGTGAACATTTGAGCCCCAAGGGAATACACTAGTTCTTGGCCGATAGAAACTTATTATGATGGATTGTGCACAAAACTTTAATGAGTACAAATATAACAATAATAATAATAATAATAATGATAATAATAATAATAAGATGAAGAAAAAGAAGTAGAAGAAGAAGAATTATAATAATAAACATTAAAATAATAAGAAGAAGAAGGAGAAAAAGGAGAAGGATATAAATAATACTAATAATAAATAAAAACAATGGTAATGGTAATAACAATAATTATAATAACAACATAAATAATAATAATAATAATAATAATAAAATAATAATACTAATAAAAATAAAAATAATAATAATAATAAGTATAATAACAATAATAATAATAAAATTAAAATTATATTAATAATAATAATAATAAAAACAGTAATAATAATAATAAAAATAATAATAATAGAATAATAATAATAACTATAATAATAATAATTGTTATTATAATAATAATAACAATGATAATAATACTAATAAAAATATTAATAGTTGTAATAATAATAATAATTAAAATGATAATAATAATAAGTAAAATAATAATAATACTAATAAAAATAATCATAAAAATAATAATAAAATAATAATAAAGATAATAATAACAATAATTATAATAATAATGATTATAATCAAATCATAATAATAATAATAATAATAAAAATAATAATAATAATAATAATAATAAAAATAATAATAATAATAATAATAATAATAATAATAAAAATAATAATAATAATAATAATAATAATAATAATAATAATAATAATAATAATAATAATAATAAAAATAATAATAATAAATATCCTATCCTATCCTATCCTTACATCATCAACGCTCTGATCCCCAGCTGGCATCAATTGTGATGGATGGCTCTCGTCTTGGTGAGGCCCCGTGTTTTGACAAGCTTCTGGGTTTGACCTTTACTCCTGATCTGAAATGGAACACGTACATCAAGTCTGTTGCCAAGGTCGCAGAAAAGATGGTGGGATCCTTCTACCGCTCCAGAAGATATCTCACTACTGATGCAATTCTCTATCTATATAAAAGCCAAGTACGGCCAAGGATGGAATACTGTTGCCATATCTGGGCAGGAGCTGCTAAAAAACAGCCTATCATGCCTTGACAGAGTACCAAATAGACTTCGTGGTTTAGTGGGGGGATGCCCTTTTCTCTACCCTGCAACCTCTCTCCCACAGAAGAGACGTTGCGAGCCTATCCTTGTTTTATCGTTATTTTCATGGCAGGTGCTCGTCTGAACTCCAATCCCTGGTCCCCCCTCGCCAAACTTTCACGAAAAACACCCGTCTAGCTGAATCCACTGTGAAAAATTTCCCCCACTCTATAACTGTGCATAAATCAAAACGCGGATTTCATGAGCAAAGCTTCTTTCTTAGAACTGCACGCCTGTGGAACTCTGTTCCGTCTGCCTGCTTCACTCCGGACTACAACTTGGATGTCTTCAAGTCTAATGTTAACAAATTCCTAATAAACCGCCCCCCCTAATTAAACACTTCATAAAATCTCCTCACTAACGTGATGTACTTGCAATAACCCTTATCGCTGAATGGCTTCCGGGCCTTGATAAGTGGTGATCACTGTGTAAAAAAAAAAGAAGATATTAATAATAATAATAAAGCTAAAAACACATTTAATACTACTAATAAAATAATAATAATAATAAAATAATAATAATGAAAATAATAATAATAATAATATTAATTGTAACAATAAAAAAAAATAATAATAATATTAATAAAATAATAATAATTATAATAACAATAATATTAATAACAGTAACAATCATAATAATAATAATAATAATAATAATATAATTAATTAAAATAATAATAATAATAATAAAAATAATAATAACAATAATTATAATAATATAATAATTTTAACTAAAAAATAATAATAATAAAATAATAATAATAATAATAGTAATAATAATAATGACAATAACAATAATAATAATAAAAATAATAATAATAACAATAATAATAATAATAAAAATAATAATAATAATAATAATAAAAATAATAATAATAATAATATTAATAATAACAGTAATAATAATAGTAATGATAATAATAATAATATTTATAATAATAATAATATTAATAATTATAATAATAATAAAAAAATGATAATAATAATGATAATAATAGTAATAATAATAATAATAATAATAATAATAATAATAATAATAATAATAATAATGATGTCGTGCCTTAAATTCCGTTTATATTTGTTTACGATATCACGTTTGTCTGATATTTGGGTTTGACGATGAATGCTTTGGAAAAGTCACTTCTAATAATGTTTAGTTTTAAAATATTAAAATGAAGAAATTATTTGCGGCAATTTTAAATGGTACCTGTTCTTTTATCGTAATTGAACTCATTAATAAGATAACAATAAAATAAACAGGCGAGGTACATCTGGCATCATTCGATATGTAGTCGAATCCTTACCACAGCTATATCTCAAGTTTCTAACAAATTTATTGTTAAGAAGAAATTATTTGCTAAAATTTTATTATCTCCCTTGGCCGGTGTAACTCAAATATTACCATGTAAAAAAATTATTCCCTTTCATCTTTAAAAGAGAAAAGCTATTTTTAACATTGGATTTCTTTTTAGATATTTCACGGATGAATTTCTATACAAAACGTATCTAAGAACTCTTCCAGACATATACATTAGCTTTGTGTGAAATTTGAAAGGATAGGCTCAGTAGTTTCGGAACACATAAGGAAGGAACTCACACGCAGTGATTTTTGTATAATAGTAGATATATAGATAGAGGTTAAGATAAAGATAAATGTGACAATGTGCAAAGAGTGAGAAACAGGCCGAGAGAGATATAGAAAGAGAAAGAAAAGGGATGTGCGATATATTAAATCAGATGTGATTATTCCTGGTTCTAGCTCAACAATATCGGAGACAAATGTCTAGCCCATAAATAAAAGACCATATCCCGACTTATCACATGACTAGTTAAGACATCCGACGCCGTTTAACATGGACTCGGATCTTTATCGCGACTCGTTACAATCCAGCGAGACGCCACACCAAAGCGTTTCGTTTCATTTCAAACCCAGCAGGCTAACATGAAAGACATTGAAATTTATAATTGTTCTCAACGACGCAAACTACTTTCCGCCTTTATTAGTCAACTGGGATCTATTTTAATAATTACCATAATGTTCGATTTTACTTAGATTACGCACACGCATATGCACAAAAATACATACACAGATAAATATATGCGTGTATTATATGCATATATATATACGTATATATATATATATATATATATATATATATATATATATATATATATAACGTGTATATATATATGCATATTTATATATATATATACTAAACTACCCGTGACCCGTTCGGTCAGTATATACTATTGCTAGCTATAGAATAGTAAGTATATCAATTATGGCAAAAATATGCGCGTTTGCGCATACAACAATGGCCACCACTTTTAACATAAAGAATTACATTGCTTAATATCCGGAAACCTACTTATTAGCGAAAAATTTAAATGCGATATTCGTTTCCAGTATACCCGAAAAACTTTTTAAATTGTAAGTTTAAAGAAATATGGTAAGGTGAAAACCAAGTAAAAATTTACAAAACTTCTATTTTTCTATTTTTCTATTTGTTTAAGAAAAACTACATTATATACAATACTGGTCAGTAAAATTAGTTTTATATCATTTTCGTCAAATAGCTTTGTAAAAACATTTATAAGAAGTCAACGGCTATAATTTTTGCCAGCGCTGTTGGATATGCCGTTACTGATTTGAGGGAGATCACTCTATTTTACTAAGTAAGCGTACATTAATTTGTCAGAAAAAAATAGCAAGTTGCTATTTCTTCTGACTAGTTAAGAGCAAAATAAATTCACTGATTTATACAATAAAGTAAATGATTTTGCGCTACTAAATAGCTGATGGTCAATAAGGAATAAATTGTAAGATGGTCAACATCATGAAATTTGAGATATAAAGTTTTGTCATTTATTTATTTATTTATATATACACACACAAACACAAACACACATACACACACACACACACACACACACACACACATATATATATATATATATATATATATATATATATATATATATATATATATATATATATATATATATATGGGACGATCCCCATATTTTCCCCTATTCCGTGACAATTACTAATTCCGTATTAAATTCCCTATTCCGATACAATTGCCGGTTCGGATTTTGATATCTTATGAATCTCTATAAATAAATTATGGAGTGTTTTTTTTTAACGATTGCCATAAAATACATTTAAATGTGCAACTATGTAAACTTATGATAAGGCATCTGTCGATTTTAGTTTCACTTGTAATTTAAAAATCAATTGTTTTTTTTTGTTATTCTACAAATATTTCATATATATATATATATATATATATATATATATATATATATATATATATGTGTGTGTATGCATATATATATATGTATATATATTGTTATTTTACAAATTATATATATATAAAGTATTTGTAAAATAACAATATATATGTATACATATATATATGTATATATATATATATTATATATGTATAAAATATTTGTAAAATAACAATATATATATATATATATATATATATATATATATATATATATATATACAAGCAGAAGTACCTGTCGTTGACTGGGTTCAAAAACAGCCTACAGAAAATGGGCTGTGATTGATGAAAGTATCATAGGTTATGCAAAGGAAGGGGTTGTAAAGAGATAGGTTTTGATACTAAAAAATTTTACCCTAAGCAAAATATGATGAAAGTAAAGATAATTTTCGCGAAAATATATTTTTATATCAACTTTATTTCTATTCGTAGCCAAGAGTGACCAAGAAAATGATGTTTACTTACAACGAGAAAATGTTATATATATAATAATATAAATATACAAGAAATAAATGTTACCATAGTCAATAAAAGTTACTTTTATGGTAGAAAAGTTCATTGGTTTGTATTTTTAAGTAGTTTGTAAAAACAAAGTTATATTCACGAACTGGTTTAATAAAATCAAAATGGCAGTGACTTTGAAATGGAGAGCCCCGTTTTCAATTTGAAGGAGGGGTACCTGAGCATTCTGTGTTAACAATTTAAGAGAGTTTCGTCAACGTAAGGAATATTTATAAACATATTTTAATGATTTCCGTTATTTTGTGCTCGAGGAATATTTGATTATGGCATGTGTAATTTATATAAAAATTCATTCAAGAAGTATCGCCTCAAATTTCGTTTTAATTTTGGTTCGCTGAAATTATTTCAAGTAAAGAGCATTAAAAAAATCAAAACAAAAAAAAACATGAACTGAACTTTTATTGACTATGGTAACATTTATTTCTTGTATATTTATTTTTTTCGGGTAGTCGTTTGTTGGCTTTTCTGCTAAACACTCTTACTAAATAATATCGACGAAATATCGAAAAACAAAGAAACAAAAACAGTTTTACAAAATAATGAAGCTTTACTTACTTTAGTAATATAATCCGAAACAGCAAAATGGGATATTAAAAAGTAAACACGTAATCACTTTAGATTTTTTAAATCAAAGAATCGATATAAATATGAATACGAAGAAAATGGCGCTCTTTTCAAGCAGAACAGCTTCGTTTCAGTTTTACAGTAGTGAACGGTGGTAGTATTGCGCCAACAGTTTCAGGGTTGTACTATTGCAAAGTAAAGAACACGCAGAAAGGGTTGTAATCAACTGAATTTCTTCTAGTACACTGACAAAAAAAGCTTAAACAGATATATAAATATTAATAAACAGATTATGCAAATGTTTTTAAAAAGAGCAGGATTTTTCCTTCTTTTGACACGATAAAAAGTAACGTTCTTATTTTTCTTATTTATCTATTTATCTATTTTCGAAAGAGTGCCACGTGCAAGTAGAGAAGGAAAAAAAAGAGTTAGTCCCCCATGGGTCCATCCTAGGCCCAACTCTCTTCCTGATCTACATCAATGATCTCCCAAAACACATACTTAAATCATTCGTTGATATATATGCTGATTACACGACCATCTATGGCAACACATCAAAGGCCGTAAATGACAAAGTTCTCTCTTATTCTCTCTCCTCTGATCTTGAGCACGTAGTACAATGGGGGAAAAGGTGGCTGGTCACTTTTAATTCATCCAAAACCTAACTTCTATCTTTACATCATCAACACTCTGATACCCATCTGGCATCAATTGAAATGGATGGCTCTCGTCTTGGGGAGGCTCCATGTTTTGACAAGCTTCTGGGTTTGGCCTTTACTCCTGATCTGAAATGGAACACGCACATCTTATCTGTTGCCAGGGACGCTGGGAAAATGGTGGGATCCTTCTACCGCTCCAGAAGATATCTCACTACTGATGCAATTCTCTATCTGTATAAAAGCCAAGTACGTCCAATCTGGGCAGGAGCTGCTAAAAACAGCCTCTCGTGCATTGACAGAGTACAAAATAGACTTCGTGGTTTAGTGGGGGAAGCCCTTTTCTCTTCACTGCAGCCTCTCTCCCACAGAAGAGACGTTGCGAGCCTGTCTTTGTTTTATCGCTATTTCCATGGCAGGTGCTCGTCTGAGCTCCAATCCCTCGTCCCCCCTCGCCAATCTTTCACGAGAAATACCCGTCTGGCTGAAACTACTGTCAATAATTTTCCCCACTCTTTATCTGTGCCTAAATCCAAAAGCTTCTTTCTTAGAACTGCACGCCAGTGGAACTCTCTGCCGCTCGCCTGTTTCCCACCTGATTACAACTTGGACGTCTTCAAGTCCAACATAAACAAACTCCTGACAAACCGCCTCCTTAAGTAAGACACTCTTTCAAAACCCCCAATACTAATGATTACTACAATACTATCTCATAGACTACTGTACACGCAATAACCGTTATCCCTAAGTGGCCTTCGGGCCTTTATAAGTGGTGACCCCCATGTAAAAAAAAAGAGTTTGTGTCGAGAATTTTCTAAAGTTCCGACGTTTTTTATTGGCTTTAACTTTAATAAGAACGTGAATTTATGAGGTGAATTTATTCAACACAATATGATTCAACTCAAGAAAAATAAATACAAGCTAACGTGAATTAAGATTAAAGTTAAGGTGCTATTGTGGACCCTCAAGCCTTTTAAAAAACCTTGTTAAACTTTGTAACATATTTACATTCTATGTAGGTCAGGCGCAAACGAACACCCAATAGTTTTATTATACCATATTTCTTCAAACTGAAACATAATTATCAAAGTATACTTACGCAAATAGATATGAAAAGTCTTTGTTAAAGTTTGTGCCATATTTCTATGGAGTACAGGCGCGAACGCAGATCCCACAATTTTATTATACCATCCATATTTAAGTTGAAACATACTTATCAAAGCATTATTATCAAACACTCTTGTAAACGTTTTTTTTTTCCATATTTTTGTTTCGTTTATTTTTTTCATTTTTTTTCCATATTTTGGGGGCCAGGCGCGAACGCAGACCCCACAATTCTTATGAACCACCGTTCTGCCAGATCAAACATACTCATTCTTGATCCTCGATACATCTTCTTTCATTATATGCAATCAGTTTTTTTTTTTAATAGTCAACCATATAGGAGCCTATTCGTAGCACACACACACACACACACACACACACGTCTAGCTTTATATTATATATATATATATATATATATATATATATATATATAGTCTATAGTATATAAAAATAATCTTTTAGTCCTCTTTTTGTCAGTTAGTTATTTAATCTACTGCAGTCGCTGAATCAACTTATTTCTCGAACTCACAATCGTCATAAGTTTTCAGAAATTATCAGTTGTTTACGATGAAACACTGTTACGGGTAATGGAAAACCAAACCATGTGATAAATTATGACTTCCAGCAGTGTTGAGCGTACACCACCTTCCTTAAAAAAGAAAAAATTATATTAAATCACGTTTCATTTTGCTACAGATTAATTAGGCTAAGCTATTCATGCTATCAAATATATATATATATATATATATATATATATGTAATTACATTGAGCTTCTCTGCCTCTCTCTCTCTCTCTCTCTCTCTCTCTCTCTGTATATATATATATATATATATATACTTGCATATATATAGACATACTTGCATATATATATATATATATATATATATATATTTGCAACAAAGTATAAATTATCTAAAATAATTCTATGAACACATACATTTTTCTCCGAGGTTGAGAACCCAACAAAATACTGAATGCTGTAAATATCATTAATGCCTTTATAATACATTTACAAACTTATGTAAATGAAAAATATATCACGTATCAATGAACAAAACGTTTTTGTAAAGTTGAATCTCACAATACATTATGTGTTGCGAAAATCACCTAATAGATTGTGGTATTGCAATATGAAAACTATTAGGTCGCAATTACATGCAAAAATATGATTGAAAATTAGTATATTAGTATCTCTCTCTATATATCTATATATCTATATATCTATCTATCTATATATATCCATTTATTTATATATATACTTATACATATAAACATGTATATATATATATATATATATATATATATATATATATATATAGAGAGAGAGAGAGAGAGAGAGAGAAAGATACAGAGTTGAATAGAAATTTCAGGTTTTTCTTACAAACAATAAAGATTTATTAAGTATATAATTTTTCAGAGATGCTCTTACAAATTGTAGAACAATAATGTTGTGACTTTTAAGACCTTGTATTTCCTTCCACCAATTTGTATCAATCAAAAAAAAAATTCTCTAACTCATTTTTTCACGAAAATAATATAAATCTGTCTCTGGTTAATTATTTGGTTAATTTCAACCATATAACTAAACCCATGTAAAATTGATTATACTTATAATTAAATAACATAGTTTCGGTATAAATGCATCTGTAGTTTGATATGTTTACTTTTGGTATATGTATATTCCTAGAGCGTTTATTCATTTATATTGAGGTTAATTTATTGTGGCAATTTGGAAACAATATTGAAATTAACATTAAATGTGTGTATTTCTTTAAAATTAAACATATATATATATATATATATATATATATATATATATATATGATTATTTCATTAAGTCACATAAATTAATATAGGAAACTATAATTATTACGTAAATTTTCTGTAGTTAATTCAACAGCATTCAATACATAGAAGAGCTATGTAGTAAGTTATGAACATTTAAGCTCAATGAATATTCCACGTTTTATCCTCGTGAGCCTGATGAATTCTTACGAGGATTAAACGCGAAAGAGTATATTAGCCATCATGAATAAACTCTTTTTTTTTAAAGGGGGGTATTTCTCCTGAAATTAATCAAAGTTCCATACCACCCACGGACTTTATATACACCGGGCATACCAATAACTTTGTTGAAAATTATGTAATGAAAGGAGTGATAAATAAATAAATGGTCAGACATTTCTCTACTCGAACATACCCGTCTATTTGTTTCTTTATTTTTCTATTCTCTAATCCTGTGATTCCGGTCCTTTCCGCATTGCTCTTTGTTCTTAAAACTTCCATATATATATATATATATATATATATATATATATATATATATATATATATATATATATATATATATATATATATACGGAAATTTTAAGAACCAAGAGCAATGCGGATTTTAAAATAACAATATACACCCGTTAAACAAAAACGGTATACATTGAAAGCAACGACATTTCAAAAACAAACTTTAAAAAAATGTAATATATATATATATATATATATATATATATATATATATATATATATATATATATATGCATATATATATATGCATATATATATATTACATTTTTTTAAAGTTTGTTTTCGAAATGTCGTTACTTTCAATGTATACCGTTTTCGTTTAACGGGTGTAGATTGTTATTTTAAAACCATTCACCATTAATTTTGAGTTAAGCTCTATGTGTCTATTTAATAGGAACAGACCATATATTGTGCAAAGTTTTGTTGAAAATGCAAAGAGTTACGTTTTCTTTTTTATAACCTTCGTTTATTTCCTGGATTTTTTCCATTACAGCTGTTTCATTGATGAGTTGGCAATTTTACGATTTATGTTTCCGTAAAAATATCCTGTCCCCGCCAACTTCTTCCAGGACATTTTAAAGCGTAACATTTTAGCACAGTAGAGAGAGCACACCTTCCTCGTAGCAGCCTTGGCAAGGCCTTCGATGTATCTGTTCTAACTCATTTTCTATATGAACGTCAAACCGAGGAGTTTGAACGATACTTTCAAGTAATTTATCGTTAGTCATAGCTAATGGTAGTTGAGAAGGTGTCTTGTAATTATTGAAATAAACGAGAATTGAAACGGTATTGAATGTGGCCATCCATTTATGGCCCCATTCCACTACAGACTGGAAATTTTACTCCAGAGTTTCCTCCATTGCCTTGGATATATGCTCATTCTTTTCTCTATTCGTGCCATAATAATAAATAAAGATCCAAGGATCGACTTCTGACGTTCATCCGAATGTATATCATACTATGTTGACAGACGACCATCGAGGACAACCTGGATGTTTTTTTTTATTTATTTAATTATCTTAATTATTTGTCCAGTAATACCGTAGGATCTGATTTTCCTGAGAAGACCATCGTGCCAAACACTGTCAAAAGCATTAAATATATCTAACGCTACTTTCCCCCATCCCATGTCTTATCCAGTGCAAGGTATATGCATTCAGAGATTACAATTAGTATATCTGCAGTAGAAGGGCTTTCCTAAATCCATATTGATGGTCAGACAAAAGTTTAGCAACAGTAAGGTGGTGGACAAGAGCTTGATTAATTATGGACTTCAATACACACACACACACACACACACACACATATATATATATATTTGAGGCGCTTTTAAATAGTTTTATAGAAAGTGCACACATAAACAAGTGCATTACAGCTTATTATTTTGTATAGTTCCACCTGAAATAATAAGCTGAAATGCACTTGTTTTACCGTGCAAACAACTTCTGCATCACCTCGTGGACATCCTCTTGCGTGAGCGTGTCAATTACCATCGTCACAGCCCTGTGACTTTCCTCAATTATCTCATAATGACAGTAACTAATGTTTTCCCTGAGCTTAGTGTATAACCGAAAGCAATAGAGAGCAGGGTCTTGATTATAGGAGTGCAGGGAACTGCCCATATTGATCTAATAGTCTGTGATCTTCTATGACCACCCGAAGAACAAACTTCGCGTAAATCTCCAGTATCTTCAGTTCCATGCAAATGAGTGTGTATACAATTCCCACAAAGATATCAAACTGTACATTTATTGGTGTTATATACACGCGATGGTCCTTATCCGTCATTTTTTATTATTTAGTCAATTTACTCTTGTGTTCTGACTTCCTTACTCCTCCCACACCTCTCTTCACCCCTCACAGAATCCCTGCCTTCCTTGAATCTCTTATGCCACTCAAAAACTGATACTCAATTCATGCGAGATGATCAAAAAGCATTTTGAAGAATTCCATTCTTGTTGCATTTTTCTTAGTTTAAAACAAAATTTTATTTCATACCATTCTTCTAAAATGTTCTCTCGTCCAGACTGCAGTTTTGAAATTCACCAGCCAACTGTGACGAGTCCTTAGTAGGGTTCATTCCAATTCCTGTTATAGCTGTTCATTTAACCTGAATTCATAAAAATTGATAAATAAAAATTGTTCAATATACAGGGTTTCCCCCGCTATGTGACTTCTATTTTAATCAATTTTTGATTATGATTTTCCTAACTGACTTTAGCAAATAGGGTGAATACCGTTATATGTATTTGCTAATATTTTCTCCTCTGAAGAGATGGTAGGCATCGAAACCCTATAGGATAAGGAGATAAAATTTCGAAAGTATTCTTTGTCTTACTTGGAATAATAAAAACATCCTTTATTTGAATAAAAGTTTTATTAATTTCATTGAATCACTATAATTTGCTATATATATATATATATATATATATATATATATATATTAGGATTTTCAGAATGTGAGAGATTGTATAATAAATTCCACAGCCAAACAACGTCGCAGCTCACAAGAGCCATGACAGTCAAAGAACCGGAAGTCCAAGACTCGAGTTTCGACCTCATTTGGGCTCATCAGTTAGACACATCCGAGCTCAGGGTTCGAAACCCAAGCCTCTTGCATACGAGGCAAGCACTCTACCAACTGAGCAAACGCCCCGTACACAAGAATTTCTATTAACCAACACAGATAAAGCAAACCGCGACGAAATCCGACTGTGAAATTAACCCACTTCGTTTCGACAAGGGACGTGGCCGTCCAACCAATTAATAACCCTTGCCGATGTCTCACAAGTAGGAGTTTTAACTCGAAGGGACGACGCCATCCAGCAGTGCTTTAACCCAACGAGCAACATATAATAGGATTTTCAGAATGTGAGAGATTGTCTAATAAATTCCACAGCCAAACAACGTCGCAGCTCACAAGAGCCATGACAGTCAACGAACCGGAAGTCCAAGACTCGAGTTTCGCCCTCATTTGGGCTCATCAGTTAGACACATCATTGCTCACGGTTCGAAACCCTGAGCTAGGATGTGTCTAACTGATGAGCCCAAATGAGGGCGAAACTCGAGTCTTGGACTTCCGGTTCGTTGACTGTCATGGCTCTTGTGAGCTGCGACGTTGTTTGGCTGTGGAATATATTATATATATATATATATATATATATATATATATATATATATCTTTTATTCTGTATTGTTACGTTTATTAATTATTATTTTAATTAATTATATACATATATTTACTTTTTTATCTATTGTCATGTTTATATATTACTAGCGCGGGTACCCGGCGTTTCCCTGGTGTTTGGAGGTGTGTGTTGGTGGGGGGTAGATTAAAACAACCCTGTTAAAAGAAAAAAACGTTGGCCGGTTGTTTGGAGGTCTAAAAGAAAAAATAGTTTTACTATAAAGAGAGGCTTGAACTCCGAACGTTTGACGCGGAGGTGGAAAGGAAATGGAAAAAAAAACCTGCGACCTAACCATCTCGACAACGGGAACAGATGAATTGGAAAGTGTGTTAAGTTAACGTTTATAAACCGAAATTAGCAGGTGCAACAACGTAAAGTTGCGGAAGCCAGTTTCTGTTTTCCCCGCTGCGCGGCGATCAAACAATAAAAAAACACAAAAAACTAACGTAAGGCAAACGAACGATGAAAACAGAAAACGAACACGTGAAAAATGGCTTAAATAAGCCTGTTTCGATATTAAAATTAAAAAAAATCGGTGGGTACCTGGGTGTTTTTGGGTATCGCTAAGAATAAGCGAAGTAAAAAAAAAAAAACCCAGAAAAACGAATGTTACGTGAAAAATGGCTTAAATAACACTGGTTCAATATTTAAATTTAAAACATCGAAAAAACAAACAAACAAAAAACATCTCACACCACGATTCAAACCAAAAACCTTTAGAAAATGAACCAAGGCCTTAACCAACTGAGCTAACGCGACGTACATGAAATTTGTTCGGTTTTTCAACTATTTAAAGTAAATCAGTTCACGACGTCATCTGACGCGTGCGTAGAATCGGTCATTGTCACGAGAGGACCGTTTTTGTTGACCCCCTGTCGAAAATTGTCGATTTCGGGGTGAAAAAGTTAACGTTTTTGGCCAATTTTTCGATATTTTTCGAGCAAAGGATAGAGTTTTGATATGATACCGAGTTTGTGAACTTTCGTCGCGTCTATCGAAAGTCTTAGCAGATATCCAAACATACACACATACATACATATATGCATACATACATTTTCGCTTTTATATATATAGAATATTTTTATTATATTTTCGTATAAAGATATTTTTTTTCATGTATTATTATCATTATTATTATGCATTGGTATTTTTATAATTATTAATTATCATTTTTATTATTGCTATATACATATATTTACTTCTTTTATGAATGATTAGGCTTATTTATTATTTTTTTATTGATATTATGTCCATATATTTACTTTTTATGAATTGTTATAGTTATTAATTATCAATTTGATTTTTGTTATTTTCTTATATTGTTATGTTTATTGATTAATATTTTTATTATTACTAGGTACATATATTTACTTTCCTCTGTATTGTTATTCTAAAATTTGTATGCAGGCGGTCACTATTTTGCTTTCGTCGTTTTATTTATTTATTTATTGTTATTTTAAAAATTTAGGATTGGAAACTTTTCATTTACACATAATTTACATGCATCCTCTAAATTGTTACATAACTAGGATCGTCCTGATGTTATTTATTCTTGTTTATATTTTTTATGTACGCCATATAGTCGTTCGCTAGTGTTGTTTGTATTCGGTGTTTTTCATGTGATCTTGCAGTCATAATATCTGAAAAACACCGAATACAAACAACACTAGCGAACGACTATATGCCAAGCCTGATACAAGTTCACTAACACAGGAAAAAGAATGAGCCACCTAATGTGCATGGATAAGCTGAAACTGTTTGCAAAAATAAAGACAGAACTAGAAACACTAATAAATACGACCAGAATCTTTAGCTGGGATATCCAAATTAAATTCGGTATGGAAAAGTGCGCATTGCTGACCATGCGGAGAGGAAAACTAGAAACAACAGAAGAAATTAGGGGACTAGGTTCATATGATAACTACAAATACTTGGTAAATTAAAGAAAAATGTGAAGGGAATATCTCAGAAGAGCAAGAAAACTAGGAAACTAGGAAACGATGCACAATGCACTATACCCGAGGGATGATACTGACCGACTATATGTGAGAAGGAAAGAAGGAGAAAGAGTGCTGGTCCGTATAGAAGACTGTGTTAATAACACACACACACACACACACACAAAATACATACTGCAGAATACTAATGCAAAAAGAATATATACTGCAGGAAGAAACATGGTAAAAACAAACAAGATAGAAAAAAGACGAGTAAAACATCAAGAAAAGGAAAATAAGAAGAGAAACAGCTACAGGACGTTTCAATAAGGATGGCAAAAAGAAAAACACTTGGAAATGGCTACAGAATGGAAACCTTAACAGGAAAACTGACTACATAATAACAGCTTCACAGGATAATGCAATGAGAACCAACCCATCAAAGCAGGGGTAGACAAGACGCAGGAATGAAGACTCTGCGGACAAAGCGACGAAACAATATATCATATAATTAGCGAATGCAGCGAACTAGCATATAAAGAATATAAAAATAGATACTATCGAGTGGAGGACGGCAATAACATCTTAAATATACAGACAAATGGTATAAACCAAAATTATCAGCAGTGCTGGAAAATGAAAGATACAAGATGTCATGGGGCATGAATATACAAACTCATAAACCCACCCAAGAAAGGAGACTAGATGTCATAATACTTATCAAGAAGGGGAAGTCCTGCTAGATTGTAGATTTTGCCGTGCCAGCCGACCAGAGTGAAGATCAAGGAGACTGAAAAGCAGAGCAAATACACATAACTGGCCAGAGAGCTCAAATGGATCTGGAAAATGAAGACAGTCAAGATAACACCACTAATAGTAGGAGCGCTTGGAACAATTCCGAAAAAAACTTTTAAAAAGAATGGAAGAGATTGGAATCAGAGGAATGGCAGAGGATACAACGAATTTTAATACTGAAATTGCAGAAATATTAAGGAAACCACTTAAACTACACACAAATTGGCACCGAAACGGTTGCAGATGCAAAACACATAGAATCATGAAAACTAAAACTGTATAATTGAAAAATGCCGCCCACATATTTTTTTTTCTGTGAGCGTCACCATAAACGGACACCACACGACATAATGAGGTATAAGGAAAGTGGAAAGACGGAGGAGAGAAAGTACTACGCAGACCTCCGCTGGATGAGTGCATAGAGGAGTGGAATCTTGGTGGATCTGACATCACCCCAAATTCCAGTGAAGACTAATGGCCGCCGCCAACAACAAATCAATAGTAAGCGGTTGTTTCGATATGCAAATGCTTTTTCAAAGATTATAGAAAGAGGTGAATATTACTGGAAATCTGGGGAGACTTGTTGTCACTCAGAATCCAATGAACACCATAAGTTATTCTCAAAGATCAATGTTTGATGATAGCTTGTGTGACTACTCCTAGTGAGCAAATAATAAGTATATATTAATTAATTAAATATGTCCAAATAAACTGAATCAAACAATATTTTCCAGTGCTCAATAAATATATAAAGCTTTTATAAGCAAAATTATACAAACACAAAAAAAATTCATGACGAAACGATTAAAGTAGACGAAACGAAGATTGATTTGCGTATATATTTTTAAAACTTTTATATAATTTCGTTAATATATATGTGCGCGCTGGTGTGTGTGTGTGTGTGTGTGTGTTTGTGAGTGTGTGTGTGTGTATGTGTGTCTGTATCCACCTGTTACACACACACACACACACACACTTAGAGCGGGTGTGACCGCATGTGAGCAGATGTATGTGTGCACGTGTGGTGTGTTCTCTGGTGTCGTCAGATGGTGTCAGCTTGTAAATAACGAATATAAAGTGATGTGATTTTTTTTCTCTCCCAAGCGGCGGCCATTTTCTTTTTGTTTTGGTTTTGGCTATCAAAACTCTCGTTTCCCCAATCTGACGTCGGCAGTAGTAAAATGAGTACAAACTTTGCACTCACTGAAATTGAAACAGGTATTTCCTTCCTTGTGAACAAGAATTAAATGTTTCTACCTCTCTCGACTCTTCTACCCGGCCACACTTAGTATTTCATTCAAACAAGCAAATATTCTCTTTCCTCTTCTCTTATCTATCTTTATCCACCCCCTCTATTTCTCTCTTACTTTTTCTGACCTTCGATCGCCAAATGTTCTTAATTCCGCAAGTGCAAGCATAGGAAGGAAGCAACTTGCGTGGGCAAAAGAGCTAAAGCCGAAGATTGGGTAGGTTTTGTCTGATCAAATTGTACACCGATACATGACACTTGCGAAAGAATGCGAGGATTTGGTTAAGGAGTGAGCATGAATGAAGGATAAGGTTCTCTTCTACATCCATCAATCTGTCTGACTCTCCCTCCCTCTCTCTCTCTCTCTCTCTCTCTCTCTCTCTCTCTCTCTTTATATATATATATATATATAAGTTTTGGAGTATCAATCTCAGTTTTACATAATCGACTCTCCCTCTCTGTATATATATATATATATATATATATATATATATATATATATATATATATATATATATATATAAATAAATACATATATAACTATTTCATTTAATCACATAAATTAATATACGAAAGCATAAATTTATGCGTAAAATTTAAGTAATTACTCAACAGTGCTCAAGTAAGCTACACATAATATTCCGCGTTTCATCCACGTTCACTAGCCTGAATATAATCAACGGAATATTCTGTGTAGCTTAATCGCCATATATATTTTATAACTTACTATATATATATATATATATATATATATATATATATATATATATATTCTTTTTTCTTCTTTTTTTTCTTCTTTTTCCATTACGCGCTGTTCTATTTCTTTCACTATATATCCGTATACTTTCGCCCCTTTCTTCCTAGGTTAGTAAACGCGTGTCAAGGCATTTACGTGTAAGAACATACATTTTAGAGGCGTGTGTGTGTGTTAGTATGTGGGTGTAGGTGTATGTATATGTGTTGCGTGTGTGTGTGTGTGTGTGTGTGTATCTATGGTTACATCGAGCTGCCGCTTATAAGTGTCTAATCTAATATTTTTATTTGTTATTTTTAATTTCAATTTTTTTTTAAATCCCTACCACCCTCTCTATAAAATGTATTAAGTGGATTGCTACTACCACCCCCTCTGGTTTTTTGAGGGTCGAAGCCCGATCTTTTCTTTCCTTTTTTTTTTCAGTATCAAAAATGTAATTGTCTGATTTAGATGCTTGAAAATACCATAATGTTGAAATAAATTATTGCATCGACAATTATGTAATTTCCGTGTTATATTTTTATCTTATTGCTCTGTTTACCACATTGAGCTCTCATACCCGGATTTCCTCTGGAATTATTCCATTATAACACTATATATATATTATATATATAGTAATGAAATTAAAATAATATAGTGCTGGCCTGATATACGCAATGTTAAACTAATATAAATACCAGTATTTTTATATAGATAATTTAATCTCAACCGAATAAAAAAACTCAATACGCATTAGAGGTTAAAGTTTATTATAAGAGAAAGAAAATAAAAACTGCAAGTTGAACTTTACAATCAAAATTTATTGTTCGACTGAATACTCTAAAAAACAATTTACAACGTTCTTATTCCGCGGAGTTAAAATAATGTTATTCTTGCTATTCGTCTCGCCAGAGGACAGAAAAAAATCAGAAAGTTATACTTGTAGCAATGCTAGAATTTGCTAGTCATGGCATTAAGCGAAACAACAATTTATTGTAGTTATAAATTTGCTAAGAAAAACAATGTTGGATATGTAAAAAAAAATATAAAAAGAAACCGCACATAATAGTTCAGTTTGCATGAAAATTCTCTCAAGGAAATCCGAAAGGCGAAAATAGTTCTTTAGAGAAAATGGAATCCAAAATTAAATCCAGTGTAATGATGCATATAGTCAAGTTGGAATTTTTCCAAAACATCTGAAATGATGGAATTGGTTTTTCCGACATGCAGTATTATAAAGTAAGTTGATCTCCACTCAAATGGGATGGAAAAATAAAAAAGAAGAGAAAAGCAGCAATTCATCTTTCATCATCGGATTAATTAGAAAAAGTGATTTAATTTTCGATTCCAAACAATTCTGGTCCTGGATATGACCTTAAACTATATCCAGTGGTGAGGCCCCAACTTGCGGGCTTTGGAGAGTGTGGAGACACCCTTTAATTGCCATTGCTCCCAGGTCCACTCTGATCTGGAATGGTAGTACCTGTTAGGGTCCCAACTATGGGGTAAATAGAAACTGACTTGAAAACAACAAATACATTCTATTAAAAAAAATGTCTTCAAAATATTTGGATTCGGCATTTAATAACCTAAAAAGGGTTGATATGCCGTAAAACAAAAACAACCAACCAAACAAACAATTCGACCACTCGCGTACGTTGTTATACTTATCAATAAATTAATTTCCAAAATATTATCTGTAAAATATCTGAAATAAAGAAAAATAAATTAATGGTAAAATGCCAAAGATTTTCACCCATTCACTGATATTTTGGACACCCGAATATATATATATATATATAAAGCAATTACAATTTGGAACGATAAAATTGTCGCCCCAGAAAAGACATGATTCCATTTCCGTTTGATAAGAACCAGTTCTCATTTTTGGCGCATATAATCTACTAGTTGGTCCTTTGTATACAATCCCAATAGCAAAAGGAGTATTCTATTATGTCTCAAAGTGACCCAATCTTCAACGAGT
This sequence comes from Euprymna scolopes, assembly GCF_053919585.1. Classification (NCBI taxonomy): domain Eukaryota; kingdom Metazoa; phylum Mollusca; class Cephalopoda; order Sepiida; family Sepiolidae; genus Euprymna; species Euprymna scolopes. The sequence goes on from NC_136484.1 coordinate 2,025,997, forward strand.
GAGATCGGAGATGCGCCGCTGTGCAACTCCTGCTCTCTACCGATCCAGGTTATGACAACATGACCATTGCAAGCACCATCAATATTCATCGCTGGATTGTCACAAATAACAAAAGTTCCGACCACGGTGATGGTCTTGGTAGTGCTTCGTGTGAGGGCCACATCATGCCACCTCACATCTTCGAATTCAGCTTAAAAGTCAACACAATGTATAGCTGGATGTGATGAAGAGTGTAGTGATCCGCTGGTGCAATCTCGAGGCTGCTGGCAGACTCTGGGCGTGGCTGTAGGACTCGGTGCCTGCCCACAAGTCCAAACAGACAAGGCTTGGTTTCAGAAAAAGTGTTACGACTTTCTACTCGTCTCTCACTGGCTTCCTTCCTCCTCCGACTTGGACATGTTGGACTACTTCGTTTGGTCATACGTCGAGAACATCACCAACATGACCTCCCACAACAACAAAGCCAGTCTGATTGCCACTATCCGCCGAGAATTAGTCGAACTTCCTCTGGCGCTTGTGGAAAAGGTATGCTCCAAAGTTCTAGACCCGTACTGAAGAGCAAATTAAGGGTGAAGGCGGCTACATTGAAAATAGGTACGTTTTACTACACACTAAAATAACATGCATTGATTTTTTTAAATAAACGTTTTAAAATAAAATTGTAGTTTTTGTTTTATTTTGAGATAACCTTGTATGGTTCCACCCTGAGTAAATATATATATATATATATATATATATATATATATATATATATATATATATATATATATATATATATTATAATAAATTATATATATATATATTATAATAAATTATATATATTATAATAAATTATATATATATATTATAATAGATTATATATATATATATTATAATAAATTATATATATATATATATATATTATAATAAATTATATATATATATATATATATATATATATATATATATATATATATATGCCTATGACATTGAAAATGTCTCTGTGTCTGTCTCTGTGTGTCTCTGCGTACATTCCCTATCAAATAACAGTCCATTTTTGGTTTAGAGATTCGAAATTTGACATAAAAAATATTGAGATTTTGAAATCTTTTTAATCAGTTAAGCGATTTGACCTTTAAAAACTCTACCAACTTTGAGTCTAAACACTTGAAAATTTAAATGTAGGTTACTTGGACATGGATCAAACATTATAATTTAATTTGATCCCAAACAGTAAATGTTAAGGGATCAAAATTGGGGTCAAAGTTTTTTAAAATTTGACCTCTATTGTCTCTATCAAATTATTTAGCCAATTTCTGGTCTAATCATTGGAAACCTTATATAAAGGGTATTCAGGAAAAGGGGAAGCTTTTTAATCGGTTTCGGTCGAAAATATGAGCTGCTATGGAGGGGTCAAAGTTCAAAAGGTTTGACCTTTGCGGTGTCTAGCAAGCTACTCAGCTAATTTTGGGTCAAAACATTTGAACTTTTATATAACGAGTATTTAAACATCCGGCATTTTAATCACTTTTGATGCGAACATTTGGCTGCCAAAAGGTCAAAGTTGAAAGAATTTACCTTTGCAGATTCTACAAAATTCCTCCGCCAATTTTGGGTCTAACCGCTTGAAATTGTAGATGTAGGTAATTTGGACATTGGTCAAACTTTGTATTTTGATTCGAGACGAAGATAATAAATGTAAAGTGGTCAAAATTGGGGTCAAATATTAAAAAAATAACCTCTGCGGCTTCTATGAAATTACTCAGACAAATTTTTGTCTAAACATTGTAAATCTTACTTAAAGTGTATTCACACATACGACAAGTTATGAACAGTGCATAGGCCCCGGGAAAAGCCAGGCTCAACTGTTAGTATTATAATAAATTAGATAATAAATTCGTATCCCTCACTGTTTGTTCAAAATATGCATTTTATATGACGGCATAGCCGATTTTTATCAATATGACGTCATAACAGATTACATGATATATCATAGCAAATTTCTCATATATGACGTCACATACTGGCAACGGGCATATACAACTTGCTTATATATATAATATATATATATTATATATATATATATATATATATATATATATATATATATATATATATATATACACGAGGCGCGTGCAATATGTAATGCCTCTGACCTACTTTCAGTTGTCTGATCTTGCTGAAATTTTGCATGTGCAATGATTCATGCCTCTACGTACTATGTAGCAAATTACAGCTCTGAACTATTTATGTTTTCTGTTTTACCGATGTTTGAACTGAGTAAGGAGTGAAATGGAACCTATTGAATGTCGAGCAGTGATCCGGTTTTTGTATTTGAAAGGACGCACACCACAGGAGACTTTTGATGAAATGAAAGAAACCTATAGTGATAATGCCCCATCATATGACCTTGTAAAACGCTGGCATCGTGAATTCAAACATGGCCGCTAGTCTGTGGAAACAGCCTCCAGACCTGGTCGTCCCCTTCTGCCATTGATGAGGCATCTTTCTGTCAAGTTGGGGGTTCCATTTTGGAAGATCGACGCATTAATATTCGCCAAATAGCCCAAGGTATCAAGATTAGTACGGGGTCTGTGGAAACTATCATTTATGACCATTTGCATATGCATAAGGTGTCTGCCAGATGGATTCCCAGGTCGCCTACACCATTCCAGAAGCGAGAACGCGTCGAGTGCTCGAAGATGAATTTGGAGATGTGCCAAGAAGATGAGTCAAATTTTTTCAAAAGACTGATTACACGGAATGAAACCTGGGTCCATCACTATGATTCAGAGACCAAAGCCCAGTCAATGTAGTGGAAGCACTTGGACTCACCACTTCCAAAGAAGGCAAGGGTGCAACCCTCCGCTGGCAATGTCATGCTCACAGTCTTCTGGGACCAGGATGAGATAGTTATGACAGATTTCCTGGCAAGGGGTATCACAATTACAGGAACCTATTAAGCTTTATTTTGAGGAAATTAAGGGAAGCTATAAAAATCAAGAGGCGGGGCAAGATCAGCAAAGGTACCCTCCTCCTGCAGGACAACGCCCCGGTCCATAACTCGCATGTCGCCAGATCAGAAGCACGGTCGTGTGGTTATGAAATTCTACCCCATCCTCCCTAGTCTCCTGACATTGCACCCTCTGACTTTCACCTCTTCCCACCCATGAAGTTGTTTTTGAAAGGAAAGCGTTTCCCAGATGGTGCAGCCTTGATTTCTGAAGTCACGTCGTGGTTGGAGGACCAACCTGGGGTGTTCTATAAAAAACGGTCTGCAGAGCTACATCAAACGATGGGAGAAATCCATAACTCTGGGTGGTTGCTATGTAGAGAAAGACTAATAACTGTGCCAAGTTTCGTTGATCTACTGCTATGGGAAATGGGTCAGAGGCATTATTATTATCGTATTATTTGTCAATTCACTGCTTATTTATTTCAACAATCTTTTAAATAGAAGTAGAGCCGGTTAGAAAACTCATACACAGTTACGCAATAGCGATTTTCCTTTTTTGAATGAAAATTACGTATTTGCATGCGGTTGTTAAATTTCTTGTAAATATAATTAAAACTTAAAATTGCATGAGCAGTTAGTTAAGAATGATAGTTAAATATAATTAAAACTTGGAATTACATAACACAAAATTACATTAGTAAAGAATATTAATATATTCAACGAGATTTTTGTAAAATCGGGCATAAATATCGTAAGATTAGACATTAATAGAAATACATAAAATAACTGACAGTAATATATATATATATATATATATATATATATATATATGCATATATAGTGAGAGAGAGAGAGAGAGAGAGAGAGAGAGAGAGAGAGAGAGAGAGAGAGAGAGCTGAACGTCTGTGTGTGTGTGTCTGGTCATCAATAGGCTCCTATATGGTTGACTATTATAGAAAACTGATTGCATATAATGATAGAATATGTATCGAGACACAGGTATGGGTATGTTTGATCTGGCATAATAATGATTCATTAAAATTGTGGGGTCTGCGTAAGCGCCTGGTCCACAAAATAAAATATTTAAAAATTAAAAAAATATTTAAAAATTTAAAAATTAAAAAAAAAACGCTTACACTGTTTTTGATATAGATGTACATAATAATAATTTGATAAGTATGTTTTAACTTTAATAGGGATGGTATAATAAAATTGTGGGGTCTGCGTTCGCGCCTGGCCTCCATAGAATGGAAATAGGCACAAACTTTAATAAAGACTTTTCATATCTATCTGTGTAAGTATACTTTGAAAATTATGTTTCACTTTGAGGAAATATGGTATAATAAAATTGTGGGGCCTGCGTTCGCGACTGGCCTCCATAGAATGGAATAGGCACAAACATTAATAAAGACTTTTCATATCTATCTGCGTAAGTATACTTTGATAATTATGTTTCGGTTTGAAGAAATATGGTATAATAATATTATGGGGTGTTTGTTCGCGCCTGACCTCCATAGAATGGAAATATGTCACAAAGTTTAACAAGGTTTTTTAATATAGATCCACAGAATATGGTGATAAGTGTTTCAGTGTGAACAGGTATGGTATACTAAATTATGGGGGTTATCTATTTTATTTTTACTTTCATCATATTTTGCTTTGGTTTTGGTACCCCCAAATTCGAAGCTATCTCTTTACAACCCTTCCTTTTCATAACCTATCATACTTTTATAAATCAGAGTCCATTTTCTGTAGGCTGTTTTTAAACCCAGTCAACGACATACACTTTTGCTAGTATATATATATATATATATATATATATATATATATATATATATATATATATATATAATCAGTAAACTATTCAAAAAGAAGTTTAATGGTGTGACAATTACGTCACCCGCGCGTCGTCCAGTGGTGGAATGACCCCGGTTGTCGGTTCTGGTGTTTCCTCGGCGAGGATGTTAACGGCCGGTTTCCTGAAACAGACTTGTCATGCAAAATAATTGAAAAGACCAAGTCAAGAGGGGTTCCTTTTTTCTTTTTTTTTTCAATTTTGGCTTTCTCTCTTTTTTCCCCTCCTTGTTTAGTTCGTTTTCTTTTTCTTTTTTTTTTTTCAACTTTCCCTTCCCACTCTCACAGGGAGATCTTGTGCCTTCGAGAGAGAAAAGAAAAAAAATTGTGTGCCCGTGGAAATTCGTTCGCACGTTTCCTACCGAAACGAGGTATCTCAGGTCGTCGGCACCAGTTATGTGACAATGGTTCTAAAAGAACATAAGCGTGATTTTCATATGCTAGTAATATGCTTTTCGCCGCAAATTTGTGCTGGTAAATTATATTTAGTTTGATTGTTTTTAGGCAAATACGTAATAAAATTAAAATAAATTGTAGTAAAATATTTCTAAACGTTTTTGATTTCGTTTTCCTCTTCATTGTTATCGATTATGCTTGAATGTATGATTTCAGACATGGCGTAAATACAAAATTTGAAACGTAATGCCAAAGATATAATTATTTTCTATTGTATTTTTCAGCTCTGTTTACAAGAACATACAAAGTATTCATGACGTTTTTTGAATTTTTGAGATGAAGATTGCTTATTCGTATTATTTGGATTCATCAGACTAGTCTTCTCATCTTGAATGTGATTTGCTGGGGGATAACAAATTACTAAGTATTTTTTAGTGGGGTCAGGAATTTAAGTGAGATTAAATTTCCTCGCCCCAAATAATTGATTAAAAAAATGAATGAGAATAAAACAAACGACAGTTCCTTCTGATTTAAATGCACCACATGTATTTTTTAAACAATAATAAAGTAATTACACAAAGGTAAATAAATGAACAAAAAGGGTTGTTTTCTTTGTGAAATGGGGACTGAAGTAATTAAATGTTTTTTTTTTTATGTAAAGAAAAAAAAACAGTTCTTTTTTAGGAAGAATTAATCAATATAAAAGTCCCTCGTTTATTTAGCGGAGAGATAGAAAAGGGTAAAAATAAAAAAAAGTCTATTATGGTAGCAAGTCCGTCTCCATGTGGAGGAATTAATTGTCGGGCGTACGCGTGTTTAACGTCCAACACGGACGAGTCGACGTTGATGTCAACGACATGCTGCTCAAAAAGTCAACTGACTCATTTGGGCGCAAAATGCTCTTTTTTTTTTTTAGATTCAGACCGGCTCCAGAAAGCTTTAGCTTCTGCTGATATTTTTGCGTTTGGAAATTCGTTAAAAATATTATCTTCTTAATTTTCTCATTGGCTGGTTGTGTCACGTGATGGTGCTTTCACCTACGTCCGCTAAAAATATGTTATTTTTAATTTTGTTGTTTGATAAAAGTGTGTGGGCGTATTTGAATTTGTGCCTTTGCTGAGAGATTATGTTTTTTTCAAAATGCGCGGGGAAAATTGTAGTGCATAATGGCTCGTTATTTGCACGCGAGTGTGTGTGTGTGTGCGTGTGTGTGCGTGTGTGTGCGTGTGTGTGTGTGTGTGCGTGCGTGCGTGACTGCACAATACCTAGGATAGAATTTAATATGATAAGGGAACTGTTAATTATAAATAGTGCAGTAATGTGGAGTAATAATAATTACTAATATAAAGTGATGTTTACAAGTAGAAGTAAAATTAGGTCTAAGGCTCCTAAAATTCGTATTAGAATTATTCGTAAGTCGTTAGATACTTTGAAAAATGAATTGTAAAATTGACATTCTTCTGAAGGTTGAAGGTTATATTCTCTGTGGGGGGGGGGCGAGCAAAAAATACAATTGTACATTACATAGGACCTCTACCCAGTCATGGCTGACAAAACAAGAGGATGATTACTTTGTGAAGTAAATAAAGGGTTCCGTTCGAAATTCCCGAGCTCGACAAGACACACTTAAAGAAAGTCGGAGGTTGCATTGATCAAACATTGTGAACATGACACCCAAGATGAGAACAGTACTCCGATGAATCCAAATAATACAAATACCAATCCTCATCTCAAATATTAAAAAAACGTCATATCAATTCAGTACGGACCCGAAATAATACAAAAATGTAAAACCTCTCTGAAAAACTGGCAAGCATGACGAACCATTTCGCCTTCCTGTTTTAAGCTAGTACCACCAGGCTTAACGTTGAAACTACCAGTCGCAAAGGATCGAAAAGTAAGGTATGAGATCGTCCGTGACAGAATCAACAACAGTTGGTGAAATAAACAGCAATTACAGACCGAAATCTCAAAAGACCTCGCGCTCTTACTGGACAGTATATCTCGGAATTATGACAAAACCCGCATGTAATAATACCTGGACATATCCCTTAAGAAAGATTCTAAGAGGGTTAAATTTCGCAACTGGGAGATAACAATTACTAAGTAGACCTAGTATAGAATTTAATGTGATATGGGAACCGTTAATTATAAGTAATAGATCATATATAAAAGTAAATCTCTCTCTCTCTTTCTCTCTCTCTCTCTCTCTCTCTCTCTCTCTCTCTATATATATATATATATATATATATATATATATATATATATATATATATACATAGGCCTGATGAATCCTAGCGTGGATGAAACGCGGAATATTCTGTGTAGCTTTATCGCCATATATGTTTTATAACTAACTACACTGACATACGTACACACACACACACACACACACACACACACACACACACACACACACACACACACACACACATATATATGTTTTGTTTCTTAATCTTATTCATCCAGAGGAAGTCTCAAAATAAAGACAAAACGTTAATGAACACATAATACGGTGTGTTCCTTTTTATTTCTCTATATATAAATTAGTAATAAATAGTGATATTTATAACTAACAATAAAAATAGGTTTAAGATTCCTAAAATTCGTATTAGATTTGTCCACAAGGATCCATGGCGCTGTTGTTAGATTACTTAATAAAAATTAATTGTAAAATCGTATACACGTTAAGGTTCAATTCTCAGTGTGGGCGACCGAAAAATACAATTGCGAATTACTTAGGACCGCTATCCCGTCATGGCTGACAGAACAATAGCATGCTAGCCCCGTGAAGTAAAAAAGGGGTTCGGTTCGAAAGTCTGTTCATATTTCCGAGGTCGACTAGATACACCTGAAGAAGTTCAAAGGTTACATCGACCGAAATGTTGTGAAAATCGCACTCAAGATGAGAATAGTAGTCCGATGCATTCTCAATAATAAAAAAAAAATATTTAGTTGACTGAAAGTGAGATTAAAGATCTCAATGTTTCGGGTTTAATTTAATTTTTTTTATTTGTTGAAAATTTACTATTTAATGTTAATACAATATTCTCCATTTATGAAATTAGACTTTTCGAAACAAGAGAAATCCCGTGATGTATTATAACGTTGAAAAATGTAAGACAGACGAGCAAACGAAACAACTTCTATTTAAGATGAGACTCAAGTTTTTATACTGAATTTCTATTTAAAAATTGAAATTAAAAGAATCAATTAAAAAGACACCAACAAGCACCGATAAATCAATGCGTAAATAATACTGACAGTTTCTATGAACTTGCACGCACATCTACAATTATGCTGACATAATACAACGTGTGTATTATTTAGATTATTCCAACAACTTTTCTCATGTTGATGTTATTTCCACAACTTTTTTTTACAAGGGACTCAATATCTTGGACACAGATTTGGTGTGTGTGTTGCGTTTCAAATCAGAAGAGCAGGTCTGGGCCAGAAGGTTGTTGAGCGAGAATAAAAACTGCAACTGAAGTCAAACAAAAACATAGAAATACACTACATAAAATCAAATTAACTGAAACCGTAAAATTGTAAGTAAACCATCCTATAAAAAAATGTAATATCGCCATGTGTGTGTGTGTGTGTGTGTGTGTGTGTGTGTGTGTGTCATATTTGTGAATATGTGAATACCATGAAAAAAAATTAATTTTATTCTTTTTGCTTCCACATTAATATTCCAGGTAGTTGTGCAAAATTTGAACCGTTCTTGTATTTTTCCCAACTTTAATCATCATATTTAGACTAACCGGTTCTTGTATTTTCCCAACTTTAATCATCATATTTAGACTAACCGGTTCTTGTATTTTCCCAACTTTAATCATCATATTTAGACTAACCGGTTCTTGTATTTTCCCAACTTTAATCATCATATTTAGACTAACCGGTTCTTGTATTTTCCCAACTTTAATCATCATATTTAGACTAACCGGTTCTTGTATTTTCCCAACTTTAATCATCATATTTAGACTAACCGGTTCTTGTATTTTCCCAACTTTAATCATCATATTTAGACTAACCGGTTCTTGTATTTTCCCAACTTTAATCATCATATTTAGACTAACCGGTTCTTGTATTTTCCCAACTTTAATCATCATATTTAGACTAACCGGTTCTTGTATTTTCCCAACTTTAATCATCATATTTAGACTAACCGGTTCTTGTATTTTCCCAACTTTAATCATCATATTTAGACTAACCGGTTCTTGTATTTTCCCAACTTTAATCATCATATTTAGACTAACCGGTTCTTGTATTTTCCCAACTTTAATCATCATATTTAGACTGACCGGTTCTTGTATTTTCCCAAATTTAATCATCATATTTAGACTAACCGGTTCTTGTATTTTCCCAACTTTAATTATCATATTTAAACTGACCGGTTCTTGTATTTTCCCAACTTTAATTATCATATTTAAACTGACCGGTTCTTGTATTTTCTCAACTTAAATTAACATATTTAGACCGACCTGTTCTTGTATTTTTCCAACTTTAATTATCATATTTAGACTGACCGGTTCTTGTATTTTCTCAACTTAAATTAACATATTTAGACCGACCTGTTCTTGTATTTTTCCAACTTTAATTATCATATTTAGACTGACCGGTTCTTGTATTTTCCCAACTTTAATTATCATATTTAGACTGACCGGTTCTTGTATTTTCTCAACTTAAATTAACATATTTAGACCGACCTGTTCTTGTATTTTTCCAACTTTAATTATCATATTTAGACTGACCGGTTCTTGTATTTTCCCAACTTTAATTATCATATTTAGACTGACCGGTTCTTGTATTTTCTCAACTTAAATTAACATATTTAGACCGACCTGTTCTTGTATTTTTCCAACTTTAATTATCATATTTAAACTGACCGGTTCTTGTATTTTCCCAACTTTAATTATCATATTTAGACTGACCGGTTCTTGTATTTTCTCAACTTAAATTAACATATTTAGACCGACCTGTTCTTGTATTTTTCCAACTTTAATTATCATATTTAGACTGACCGGTTCTTGTATTTTCCCAACTTTAATTATCATATTTAGACTGACCGGTTCTTGTATTTTCTCAACTTAAATTAACATATTTAGACCGACCTGTTCTTGTATTTTTCCAACTTTAATTATCATATTTAAACTGACCGGTTCTTGTATTTTCCCAAATTTAATTATCATATTTAAACTGACCGGTTCTTGTATTTTCTCAACTTAAATTAACATATTTAGACCGACCTGTTCTTGTATTTTTCCAACTTTAATTATCATATTTAGACTGACCGGTTCTTGTATTTTCTCAACTTAAATTAACATATTTAGACCGACCTGTTCTTGTATTTTTCCAACTTTAATTATCATATTTAGACTGACCGGTTCTTGTATTTTCCCAACTTTAATCATCATATTTAAACTGACCGGTTCTTGTATTATTCCAACTTTAATTATCATATTTAAACTGACCGGTTCTTGTATTTTTCCAACTTTTATCATCATATATAGACTGACCAGTTCTTGTATTTTTCCAACTTTAATTATCATATTTAGACTGACCGGTTCTTGTATTTTTCCAACTTTTATCATCATATATAGACTGACCAGTTCTTGTATTTTCCCAAATTTAATTATCATATTTAGACTGACCGGTTCTTGTATTTTTCCAACTTTAATAATCATATTTAAACTGACCTGTTCTTGTATTTTTCCAAATTTAATTATCATATTTAAACTGACCGGTTCTTGTATTTTTCCAACTTTAATTATCATATTTAGACTGACCGGTTCTTGTATTTTCCCAAATTTTATCATCATATATAGACTGACCAGTTCTTGTATTTTCCCAAATTTAATTATCATATTTAGACTGACCGGTTCTTGTATTTTTCCAACTTTAATTATCATATTTAAACTGACCTGTTCTTGTATTTTTCCAAATTTAATTATCATATTTAAACTGACCGGTTCTTGTATTTTTCCAACTTTAATCATCATATTTAAACTGACCGGTTCTTGTATTTTTCCAACTTTAATTATCATATTTAAACTGACCGGTTCTTGTATTTTTCCAACTTTTATTATCATATATAGACTGACCAGTTCTTGTATTTTTCCAACTTTAATTATCATATTTAGACTGACCGGTTCTTGTATTTTTCCAACTTTTATCATCATATATAGACTGACCAGTTCTTGTATTTTCCCAAATTTAATTATCATATTTAGACTGACCGGTTCTTGTATTTTCCCAAATTTAATCATCATATTTAAACTGACCGGTTCTTGTATTTTTCCCAACTTTAATCATCATATTTAGACTAACCGGTTCTTGTATTTTTCCAACTTTAATTATCATATTTAGACTGACCGGTTCTTGTATTTTCCCAAATTTAATTATCATATTTAAACTGACCGGTTCTTGTATTTTCTCAACTTAAATTAACATATTTAGACCGACCTGTTCTTGTATTTTTCCAACTTTAATTATCATATTTAGACTGACCGGTTCTTGTATTTTCCCAACTTTAATTATCATATTTAGACTGACCGGTTCTTGTATTTTCTCAACTTAAATTAACATATTTAGACCGACCTGTTCTTGTATTTTTCCAACTTTAATTATCATATTTAAACTGACCGGTTCTTGTATTTTCCCAACTTTAATTATCATATTTAAACTGACCGGTTCTTGTATTTTCTCAACTTAAATTAACATATTTAGACCGACCTGTTCTTGTATTTTTCCAACTTTAATTATCATATTTAGACTGACCGGTTCTTGTATTTTTCCAACTTTAATCATCATATTTAAACTGACCGGTTCTTGTATTATTCCAACTTTAATTATCATATTTAAACTGACCGGTTCTTGTATTTTTCCAACTTTTATCATCATATATAGACTGACCAGTTCTTGTATTTTTCCAACTTTAATTATCATATTTAGACTGACCGGTTCTTGTATTTTTCCAACTTTTATCATCATATATAGACTGACCAGTTCTTGTATTTTCCCAAATTTAATTATCATATTTAGACTGACCGGTTCTTGTATTTTTCCAACTTTAATCATCATATTTAAACTGACCTGTTCTTGTATTTTTCCAAATTTAATTATCATATTTAAACTGACCGGTTCTTGTATTTTTCCAACTTTAATCATCATATTTAAACTGACCGGTTCTTGTATTTTTCCAACTTTAATTATCATATTTAAACTGACCGGTTCTTGTATTTTTCCAACTTTTATCATCATATTTAGACTGACCAGTTCTTGTATTTTTCCAACTTTAATTATCATATTTAGACTGACCGGTTCTTGTATTTTTCCAACTTTTATCATCATATATAGACTGACCAGTTCTTGTATTTTCCCAAATTTAATTATCATATTTAGACTGACCGGTTCTTGTATTTTCCCAAATTTAATTATCATATTTAAACTGACCGGTTCTTGTATTTTTCCCAACTTTAATCATCATATTTAGACTAACCGGTTCTTGTATTTTTCCAACTTTAATTATCATATTTAGACTGACCGGTTCTTGTATTTTCCCAAATTTAATTATCATATTTAAACTGACCGGTTCTTGTATTTTCTCAACTTAAATTAACATATTTAGACCGACCTGTTCTTGTATTTTTCCAACTTTAATTATCATATTTAGACTGACCGGTTCTTGTATTTTTCCAACTTTAATCATCATATTTAAACTGACCTGTTCTTGTATTTTTCCAACTTTAATTATCATATTTAGACTGACCGGTTCTTGTATTTTTCCAACTTTAATCATCATATTTAGACTGACCGGTTCTTGTATTTTTCCAACTTTAATTATCATATTTAGACTGACCTGTTCTTGTATTTTTCCAACTTTAATTATCATATTTAGACTAACCGGTTCTTGTATTTTTCCAACTTTAATTATCATATTTAGACTGACCGGTTCTTGTATTTTTCCAACTTTAATTATCATATTTAGACTGACCGGTTCTTGTATTTTTCCAACTTTAATTATCATATTTAGACTAACCGGTTCTTGTATTTTTCCAACTTTAATTATCATATTTAGACTGACCTGTTCTTGTATTTTTCCAACTTTAATTATCATATTTAGACTAACCGGTTCTTGTATTTTTCCAACTTTAATCATCATATTTAGACTGATGGGTTCTTGTATTTTTCCAACTTTAATTATCATATTTAGACTGACCTGTTCTTGTATTTTTCCAACTTTAATTATCATATTTAGACTGACCGGTTCTTGTATTTTTCCATTTATTTATTTTATGTTATTGTCTATTACTTTATTTTATGTTATTGTCTATTAATTTTTTTATGTTATTGTCTATGAATTTATTTTATGTTATTGTCTATTACTTTATTTTATGTTATTGTCTATTACTTTATTTTATGTTATTGTCTATTACTTTATTTTATGTTATTGTCTATTACTTTATTTTATGTTATTGTCTATTACTTTATTTTATGTTATTGTCTATTACTTTATTTTATGTTATTGTCTATTACTTTATTTCATGTTATTGTCTATTACTTTATTTTATGTTATTGTCTATGAATTTATTTGATGTTATTGTCTATTACTTTATTTTATGTTATTGTCTATTAATTTTTTTATGTTATTGTCTATGAATTTATTTTATGTTATTGTCTATTACTTTATTTTATGTTATTGTCTATTACTTTATTTTATGTTATTGTCTATTACTTTATGTTATGTTATTGTCTATGAATTTATTTTATGTTATTGTCTATTACTTTATTTTATGTTAATGTCTATTACTTTATTTTATGTTATTGTCTATTACTTTATTTTATGTTATTGTCTATTACTTTATTTTATGTTATTGTCTATTACTTTATTTTATGTTATTGTCTATTACTTTATTTTATGTTATTGTCTATTACTTTATTTTATGTTATTGTCTATTACTTTATTTTATGTTATTGTCTATTACTTTATTTTATGTTATTGTCTATTAATTTATTTTATGTTATTGTCTATTTCTTTATTTTATGTTATTGTCTATTAATTTATTTGATGTTATTGTCTATTACTTTATTTTATGTTATTGTCTATTAATTTTTTTATGTTATTGTCTATGAATTTATTTTATGTTATTGTCTATTACTTTATTTTATGTTATTGTCTATTACTTTATTTTATGTTATTGTCTATTACTTTATGTTATGTTATTGTCTATTACTTTATTTTATGTTATTGTCTATTAATTTATTTTATGTTATTGTCTATTAATTTATTTTATGTTATTGTCTATTACTTTATTTTATGTTATTGTCTATTACTTTATTTTATGTTATTGTCTATTACTTTGTTTTATGTTATTGTCTATTACTTTATTTTATGTTATTGTCTATTAATTTATTTTATGTTATTGTCTATTAATTTATTTTATGTTATTGTCTATTACTTTATTTTATGTTATTGTCTATTACTTTATTTTATGTTATTGTCTATTACTTTGTTTTATGTTATTGTCTATTACTTTATTTTATGTTATTGTCTATTACTTTATTTTATGTTATTGTCTATTACTTTATGTTATGTTATTGTTTAGGACTTTATTTTATGTTATTGTCTATTACTTTATTTTATGTTATTGTCTATTACTTTATTTTATGTTATTGTCTATTACTTTATTTTATGTTATTGTCTATTACTTTATTTTATGTTATTGTCTATTAATTTATTTTATGTTATTGTCTATTAATTTATTTTATGTTATTGTCTATTACTTTATTTTATGTTATTGTCTATTAATTTATTTTATGTTATTGTCTATTAATTTATTTTATGTTATTGTCTATTATTTATTTTATGTTATTGTCTATTACTTTATTTTATGTTATTGTCTATTACTTTATTTTATGTTATTGTCTATTACTTTATTTTATGTTATTGTCTATTACTTTATTTTATGTTATTGTCTATTACTTTATTTTATGTTATTGTCTATTACTTTATGTTATGTTATTGTTTAGGACTTTATTTTATGTTATTGTCTATTACTTTATTTTATGTTATTGTCTATTACTTTATTTTATGTTATTGTCTATTAATTTATTTTATGTTATTGTCTATTAATTTATTTTATGTTATTGTCTATTACTTTATTTTATGTTAT
Source organism: Euprymna scolopes (assembly GCF_053919585.1). Taxonomy (NCBI): domain Eukaryota; kingdom Metazoa; phylum Mollusca; class Cephalopoda; order Sepiida; family Sepiolidae; genus Euprymna; species Euprymna scolopes. The sequence continues at coordinate 2,041,360 of NC_136484.1, forward strand.
TGTCTATTACTTTATTTTATGTTATTGTCTATTACTTTGTTTTATGTTATTGTCTATTACTTTATTTTATGTTATTGTCTATTACTTTATTTTATGTTATTGTCTATTACTTTATGTTATGTTATTGTTTAGGACTTTATTTTATGTTATTGTCTATTACTTTATTTTATGTTATTGTCTATTACTTTATTTTATGTTATTGTCTATTACTTTATTTTATGTTATTGTCTATTACTTTATTTTATGTTATTGTCTATTACTTTATTTTATGTTATTGTCTATTAATTTATTTTATGTTATTGTCTGGGAATTTATTTTATGTTATTGTCTATTACTTTATTTTATGTTATTGTCTAGGAATTTATTTTATGTTATTGTCTATGAATTTATTTTATGTTATTGTCTATTACTTTATTTTATGTTATTGTCTATTACTTTATTTTATGTTATTGTCTATTACTTTATTTTATGTTATTGTCTATTACTTTATTTTATGTTATTGTCTATTACTTTATTTTATGTTATTGTTTAGGACTTTATTTTATGTTATTGTCTATGAATTTAATTTATGTTATTGTCTATTACTTTATTTTATGTTATTGTCTATTACTTTATTTTATGTTATTGTCTATTACTTTATTTTATGTTATTGTCTATTACTTTATTTTATGTTATTGTCTAGGAATTTATTTTATGTTATTGTCTATTAATTTATTTTATGTTATTGTCTATTACTTTATTTTATGTTATTGTCTATTACTTTATTTTATGTTATTGTCTATTACTTTATGTTATGTTATTGTTTAGGACTTTATTTTATGTTATTGTCTATTACTTTATTTTATGTTATTGTCTATTACTTTATTTTATGTTATTGTCTATTACTTTATTTTATGTTATTGTTTAGGACTTTATTTTATGTTATTGTCTATGAATTTAATTTATGTTATTGTCTATTACTTTATTTTATGTTATTGTCTATTACTTTATTTTATGTTATTGTCTATTACTTTATTTTATGTTATTGTCTATTACTTTATTTTATGTTATTGTCTAGGAATTTATTTTATGTTATTGTCTATGAATTTATTTTATGTTATTGTCTATTACTTTATTTTATGTTATTGTCTATTACTTTATTTTATGTTATTGTCTATTACTTTATTTTATGTTATTGTCTATTACTTTATTTTATGTTATTGTCTAGGAATTTATTTTATGTTATTGTCTATTAATTTATTTTATGTTATTGTCTATTACTTTATTTTATGTTATTGTCTATTACTTTATTTTATGTTATTGTCTATTACTTTATTTTATGTTATTGTCTATTACTTTATTTTATGTTATTGTCTATGAATTTATTTTATGTTATTGTTTAGGACTTTATTTTATGTTATTGTCTATTACTTTATTTTATGTTATTGTCTATTACTTTATTTTATGTTATTGTCTATTACTTTATTTTATGTTATTGTCTATTACTTTATTTTATGTTATTGTCTATTACTTTATTTTATGTTATTGTCTATTACTTTATTTTATGTTATTGTCTATGAATTTATTTTATGTTATTGTCTATTAATTTATTTTATGTTATTGTCTATTAATTTATTTAATGTTATTGTCTATTAATTTATTTAATGTTATTGTCTAGGAATTTATTTTATGTTATTGTCTATTAATTTATTTTATGTTATTGTCTATTACTTTATTTTATGTTATTGTCTATTAATTTATTTTATGTTATTGTCTGGGAATTTATTTTATGTTATTGTCTATTACTTTATTTTATGTTATTGTCTAGGAATTTATTTTATGTTATTGTCTATTACTTTATTTTATGTTATTGTCTAGGAATTTATTTTATGTTATTGTCTATGAATTTATTTTATGTTATTGTCTATTACTTTATTTTATGTTATTGTCTATTACTTTATTTTATGTTATTGTCTATTACTTTATTTTATGTTATTGTCTATTACTTTATTTTATGTTATTGTCTATTACTTTATTTTATGTTATTGTCTATTACTTTATTTTATGTTATTGTCTATTACTTTATTTTATGTTATTGTCTATTACTTTATTTTATGTTATTGTCTATTACTTTATTTTATGTTATTGTCTATTACTTTATTTTATGTTATTGTCTATTACTTTATTTTATGTTATTGTCTATTACTTTATTTTATGTTATTGTCTATTACTTTATTTTATGTTATTGTCTATTACTTTATTTTATGTTATTGTCTATTAATTTATTTTATGTTATTGTCTATTAATTTATTTTATGTTATTGTCTATTACTTTATTTTATGTTATTGTCTATTACTTTATTTTATGTTATTGTCTATTACTTTATTTTATGTTATTGTCTATTAATTTATTTAATGTTATTGTCTAGGAATTTATTTTATGTTATTGTTTATTAATTTATTTTATGTTATTGTTTAGGAATTTATTTTATGTTATTCTCTAGGAATTTATTTTATGTTATTGTTTATTAATTTATTTTATGTTATTATCTATTAATTTATTTTATGTTATTGTCTATTAATTTATTTTATGTTATTGTTTAGGACTTTATTTTATGTTATTGTCTATTACTTTATTTTATGTTATTGTCTATTACTTTATTTTATGTTATTGTCTATTAATTTATTTTATGTTATTGTCTATTAATTTATTTTATGTTATTGTCTATTACTTTATTTTATGTTATTGTCTATTACTTTATTTTATGTTATTGTCTATGAATTTAATTTATGTTATTGTTTAGGAATTTATTTTATGTTATTCTCTAGGAATTTATTTTATGTTATTGTTTATTAATTTATGTTATGTTATTATCTATTAATTTATTTTATGTTATTATCTATTAATTTATTTTATGTTATTGTCTAGGAATTTATTTTATGTTATTGTTTAGGACTTTATTTTATGTTATTGTCTATTACTTTATTTTATGTTATTGTCTATTACTTTATTTTATGTTATTGTCTATTACTTTATTTTATGTTATTGTCTATTACTTTATTTTATGTTATTGTCTATGAATTTATTTTATGTTATTGTCTATTAATTTATTTTATGTTATTGTCTATTACTTTATTTTATGTTATTGTCTATGAATTTATTTTATGTTATTGTCTATTAATTTATTTTATGTTATTGTCTATTAATTTATTTTATGTTATTGTCTATGAATTTATTTTATGTTATTGTCTATTACTTTATTTTATGTTATTGTCTATTAATTTATTTTATGTTATTGTCTATTACTTTATTTTATGTTTTTGTCTATTAATTTATTTTATGTTATTGTCTGGGAATTTATTTTATGTTATTGTCTATTACTTTTTTTTATGTTATTGTCTAGGAATTTATTTTATGTTATTGTCTATGAATTTATTTTATGTTATTGTCTATTACGTTATTGTATGTTATTGTCTATTACTTTATTTTATGTTATTGTCTATTACTTTATTTTATGTTATTGTCTATTACTTTATTTTATGTTATTGTCTATTACTTTATTTTATGTTATTGTCTATTAATTTATTTTATGTTATTGTCTATTACTTTATTTTATGTTATTGTCTATTACTTTATTTTATGTTATTGTCTATTACTTTATTTTATGTTATTGTCTATTACTTTATTTTATGTTATTGTCTATTAATTTATTTTATGTTATTGTCTATTACTTTATTTTATGTTATTGTCTATTACTTTATTTTATGTTATTGTCTATTACTTTATTTTATGTTATTGTCTATTACTTTATTTTATGTTATTGTCTATTACTTTATTTTATGTTATTGTCTATGAATTTAATTTATGTTATTGTTTAGGAATTTATTTTATGTTATTGTCTATGAATTTATTTTATGTTATTGTCTATTACGTTATTGTATGTTATTGTCTATTACTTTATTTTATGTTATTGTCTATTACTTTATTTTATGTTATTGTCTATTACTTTATGTTATGTTATTGTCTAGGAATTTATTTTATGTTATTGTCTATTACTTTATTTTATGTTATTGTCTATTAATTTATTTTATGTTATTGTCTATTACTTTATTTTATGTTATTGTCTATTACTTTATTTTATGTTATTGTCTATTACTTTATTTTATGTTATTGTCTATTACTTTATTTTATGTTATTGTCTATTACTTTATTTTATGTTATTGTCTATGAATTTAATTTATGTTATTGTTTAGGAATTTATTTTATGTTATTCTCTAGGAATTTATTTTATGTTATTGTTTATGACTTTATTTTATGCTATTGTTTTTGACCTTGTAGCTATACGTGTTGCATATTATTGGGGAAAGTATTAGCAAATATATCTGGTCTAGTATAAGGTTACGACGGTATTTCCGAACATGTGATTAAGTAAAAACTAAAACCGACAGGGAGAATGTATAAACTTGGTTTGTAATCTTTTAAAAAGAAAATCTAAAGTTTTTCAGGTTCATTTCATCGTGTAAGAATCCGAACTGTTTCTTTTTCAAAGAACTCTTTTAAAATGGTATGTTAATGGTTCTATTTGAATGGTATGTTAATGGTTATATTTGAATGGTATGTTAATTGTTCTATTTGAAAGTTGCCATCTGGTGTCTATTGAACATTTTCCTAGACTTACACATCATGAGATTTATGTTAACAGTTCACAAAATAGGAATTTAAACTTCTTGCCTCGCGTCTTTGATTGTTTCTACATTTTGCTTTTCGGCTTGTTATAATTATCTCGAATTGGTTCAAAAAGGGAATCGCAAAACAAAAGTACTTTTTCACGCACCTTCAACCCAAACAAGACATATTGGCACTTGGACGTTAGGGTCTGCATGCCTAAGGATAATTTAGATGTTGGTTTACAGTGCATTTGAATTTTTGTATATCAGTACAGTTTGAGAAGCAGTTAGCAGGAAGGGAATTCCAAAGTCTAGCCATTCTGGGGAAGAAAGTATTAAGGTAGAAAACTTTCTGATATTTAGAAAGCAGTGAAAGGAGTGTAATATTTTTGCTAAGCTGGTTTGTCGGGTATATGTACATCGAAGGGCACACGTGCAATGTGTTCATCGGAGCATATTCCATTAAAATACTTTTTAAATTTATTTTTGCAAATATATTTTATAAAGTGATTCAATTAGATTTTCTCCGGACGGATTCTGCTAAACCCCTCCCTCCCTGATTTTTCTTTGCAGACAGAGGCCACACTAGATTATTTGAAAATCACTCGTTCCCAGGTACATGGTATCATTAAAAACCTTGACACCCTAAAAGCATGTGGACCCGATCTCATCCCGGTTGTGCTATTAAAAAAATGCTCCGCTAAGATTGCTTCAGTTCTCTCGAAACTTTATAACAAATGCCTCAATGAATTTTACTTTCATGACTGCGTGAAAACCGCTTCTGTGGTACCAGTTTTCAAGAATTCTGGCGAAAGAACTGGCCAAGTAAATTATCGCCCCATTAACCGTCTCGCGCTTTTCGCCAAAATATTTGAGTCCTTAATTAATCGGGCCCTAGTCCATCACCTTACAGCTGAAAAATCCTGACCGATAATCAATATGGATTTAGGCAAGCCCATTCCACAGCAGATATCCTAACTATAATCTCTGAACATATATACCGTTCACTGGACAAAACAGGGGAGACTGGGGCGGTAGCCCTCGTATATCTAAGCCTTTTGGCAGCGTATGGCGTAATGGTGTTCTAAGAAAAATTAGATCATATGATATCACTGGAAGAATACATAATGTTATTAAATCCTTAAGTAAGAGAAAAATCCAGGTTGTCCTCGACAGTCGTACATCTAAACAATATGGTAAAAATGCGGGAGTACCTATCCCTGGACCTTTATTATTCTTGATATTCATAAATTACCTTCCTGATAAAATTGTCTCTGAAATGGGTATATTTGCTGATGACACCACTCTCTATAGCAGGAACGAGGGGAAAGCAAATGAACACATACCTAAGGAAATGGCAGAAACACTAGAGAATGACCTCCAATCTGTAGTGTAATGGGGCAAAAATTGTAGGTCACATTCAATACTTCCAAGACTAAGCTTGTTTCCTTTGATAATTACCAGAAACCTTCTCTATCACCAATAGCAATGACCAAGAACACATTATCTAAAAGTACTTCCTCTAAACTGCTCGGCCTAACGTTTACCCGGAACATGATCTGAAATGGATACATTAAGAACATTGCCAAGGCTGCTGCGAAGAAGGGGGGGTTTCTCTACTATGCTAGAAAACTACTTACGAATATCCTGTACCTCTATAAGGCCACCATTCGCCCATGTATGAAGTACTGTTGCCACATTTCGGCGGGTGCATCTGCTACTTGTTTTTCACTTCTTGACAGAGTTCAAAAAAGGGTCGCCATCCTGATAGGTCCTGAGCTGTCATCTAGGCTTCATTCTCTGCCCTATTGACGAAATGTTGCATCCCTCTGCCTGTTCTACAAGTACTTTAATAGTGAATGCTCTGATGAACTGCAAGCACTTTACGTAAACACCCCCGACAAACCCAACAAACAGCTAAATGCCACCCCTTCACAGTAGAGATCCCTAGGTGTAAGAAAGTCTTCTATTCCAATAGTTTCTTCCCCCAGAACTGCTAAAATTTGGAACTCGCTTCCGGGATTCTGCTTTCCTAACTGTACTGACATGCAGAAGTTCAAGTGCAATGTGAACAGACATCTTTCCACTCATCTCCCTGCATAATACCTTGTAACTTATGTCCCCGGTAGTAGCCCCCTATTTCAAAGTGGCAATGTACTATGTTTGGGGTGAAAATTGAATAAAAAAATATCTAATATAAAAAGTAACGCGGTTGTTCTTATCTTTCAACACATTATAGACGTATTAATCTAGAATTTATCAAATACCCCATTTTTTTCTTAATAACCACTTGGTGTATATCTCACTATATTTGTAAGTTGAAAATAAATCTATTTTGAAGTAATCTTATTGCAAATATATTTTATCTGAAACAAAATACTGTTTCTTCGTATTCACATGTGTAGCGAGAAGTTAGAAAATTTTGTCATCACAATAAAGTACTCTCAAAAAGAACGTTTTAAAATTACGCCATATTTGTTCTCAGTAAAACTGAAATACTAATATTACTCCTAAAAAATGTAAAACTTTATTATTGTATTAATGTTTACTAAATTAGTCCTCGCATGAAAGAGCAGAACACAAAATGTTTTAAATAATAATAATAATAATAATAATAATAATAATAGAATAACAATAACAAAGACTTTCAACTGGCGAGGACTACTATTGACCGTAACCAGTTACACATTTCTTTTTAAATTTTCATCTCTATTTTTCTCGTTATGTACTGAATATTTGTTAATGGAATCTATATGAAATATTTTCCTTATAAAATTTTAAAGATTTTCTATTCTGAAAGAAGTTTTTAAAAATTTAATCTAAAAATATTATTTTAAATTTTTGTTAAAAAAAATTCAGATTTTCTCATTATTCAGACCTGTATTACAAAGAGGGGGTTGCAAAAAATGAGTTGTGGTGTGAGGAGAAATACAAACTGAAACAGGGAGGAGAGTTTTGAAATATAATCTTAAAAAGATAAGATATAAATTAGAAAAGCATTTCATCCAAGGCATGAAAATTGTTAAACAAAATGTTTTTGCTATAGGCTTTAAAAATAAAGGTACACGATTCAATTTGAAATTTATTTATCTTCAAAGGGCACTTTATAGATTTTACAAAGTAAGGTATAAAATTTTAATTTAAATTAAATCAAAAAATTACCTTGGATTTATTTTATGTAATGTACATTTGTTGCAATTTAAAAACATTATCTTTCATCTAGCAATTAATGATATAGATATAAAATTTTCAATGATTTTTTAAGTGCAACAGAATGTACATTACATAAAATAAATCCAAGGTGATTTTTTTATTCAATTTAAATTACATATTTATACCTTACTTTGTAAAATTTATAAAGTGCACTTTGAAGATAAAAAAATTCAAATTGAATCTTGTACCTTTATTTTTAAAGTCTTTAGTAAAAACATTTTGTTTAACAATTTTCATGCCTTGGATGAAATGCTTTTCTAACTTGTAACATAATAATGACAGCTGTGGAAAAAAGAGTAATGGAAGTTTTGAAATGTCGTTCATGTTGCTAAAAATCCAGGATTTCACTCCTGTACCGAGGACGATAAAATGTGCATAAGTAAATTCTTCGAACTCACAAGGAAGTCGTCTTTCAGCTAAAACTGTAATTTACTGTAGCTTTTCTGAAAGGTGAAATTTGTTTTTAAGCTAAACGTTGAGTAAAAACGAACGTTGGAATGCTTATTTGTTTTAAGTCTGCAACAACGTTTCAGTTGTTATTTAAAATGGTTTCGGTTCTTTAAATGTATATTCAAATACTAGCAGCCGGGGGGGGCGAATTTGCCCGTAAAATACGCTTAAATATGCTATTTTTTATTTCTCCAAATTTCGTATATATGACGATAAAGTCGTTATTTTAAAAGTAAAAAAATAGTATTTAAGTGCTATCAGTTAGAATCGAAACCCAAAGTAAAACTATACCATTCAAAGCTGGTGACGTTACCACTGTCCTAACACGATACATATATTAACCGATAAAAACAAACTAAGATGAATGCATGGACGGATGATGGTTTTGTGGAGATATAGGAAACTCTCAAGTGTTAGTCATTTTCTCTCACGCTATGTGTGTGTGTGTGTGATGACATTTTTTAGTCTATATACTCAACGATTGAAAACTTGATATATCGAGATTTCAGTTATGTGTAAAATTTTTTAATCAATTTTAATCCAGAAAAAAGGTCGCTAAGGGGTCAAATTTGAAAAATTGGTACCTAGGGGTGGGGAGCATCGGATTTTTTTTTCTGTTTGTTCATTGATTTACGATTGTACATGCGCGATCATGAAACATGACAGCTTCCTTATGTAAAAAAAAGTTAGTTTGAAAACACATTTTTAGCGCGTGACAAGCTGGTCTAATGGTTATCGTGCTTGACTCACTGTCTTTAGGTTTTGGTTTCGATCTCAACTCGAGTATATTTTTATTTAAAAGAAGTGAACTGTTTAAAAAAACATAATACTCGCATACACGTGTCTCAGATTTGAATGAAATAAAATATATTTACGCGTATTTTACAGCCGGGTAAGGCCGGGGATTTGTAGCTTTGTTGATAAAAATGTAGTTTAATTAAAGAAAGACTGAAAAATAATTCCCAGACATGGTTGAATAAGAATACGCTAGTTGTCATAAAGACATATAATTAATAATAAATCCAAAATTAAGATGATGAGATATATTTAAGAATTGTTCTCATCAAATCGCTATAATAGAAAAAATAATCCAAACTTCTCTGGAAAGCCATTCGTTGTATTCATTACTTCTCATCTTATTTGCTCGGTAAAAGAATAACATCCGGCAAATATTCAACAGTTCTTGTTTGAAATCGTAATGATATTTTCTTATCAACCGGTGAGAAATAAAGTAAAATAAATAACTGATTTCAACAGGATCGTTTTTGTTTAGGTCCACCTGTTTTTTTTTTTGGGGGGGGCGGTCATTTGCATTTTCTTGTTCTTGTTTATTTTATGTTTTTTGTTTACCTATTTTTTTTTTTTGTATTTAGCGGTTCATTCCTCAATTGAAATGAAGTTGAAGAAGAGAAAAAGAAGATGGCGGTTCTGTTTTGACAGCCACGATTTTCAATACGGTAAGGTTTGGGGGTCGGTCGAGATTGTATGGAAACCGGGTCACATTTCTGGCGAGACGCGCGTCTTCACAAAGACGTGGACATTTATGCATGACGGTGTGATACACATAGATTTATATACACGCCCACACACACACACACACACACACACACACACACACACACACACACACACACACACACACACACACACACACACTCACACACACATATATCAATATATTTATATATATATATATATATATATATATATATGTATCCGTGTGTCTGTGTACTTAATTAAAGTATACTTGTATGAGTAAATAGATATACTTTCTTCTGTTCTCAAGTGTGTGTTTTTCTGTCCGTTTGTTGGCTAGGGCAGATTGTTCACGCCATCTGCTGTGCGCACGTGTGTGTGTCCGTGTCGACGAAACTGCGAAATCTTAATGGAGTGCGGCCGTTGGGTTAATGCTACCAGATTAGTAAACAAAAAAGAAAGCGGACTCAATTGTTGCCGTTCAAATTGGAAACGTGTTTCCGTCTTTAAGCGAAAACTCCAGCGAAAGGTAAAGACTTCAGCTGGATCAACCCGGGTGGCTGCTTCCCTCTCAATCGGGGAGAAGCAAAGAGGAGAAATCCTTATTTTATCAAGAAACGAAAACAGATTCGAGATGTTTATTCCGTTCAAACAAGCACAGTAAAAATCACGTATCTAATTGTATAAAAAAGTAAAAAATAAACAATAAAAGAACATCTTAAGATACGTTCATTTAATCTATGCGGTTTACGATGAAAATAATATTCACACAATAGCGTGACACATCGACAAAATTAATTTGACATACGAGCATGACAGACCAAACAATTGTTTTTGATTTAAGTGACAGACTAAGAAAAATGCTATTGAAAGATAATCTATCTATCCATCTGATCGGGCTCCTTGCCCGGACTAATGTGACTGTTTCTCTCTCCAGATGTCCCTGTCTTCCATCAAATGCTTTAGACCTTCAGGATCACAGTTGGCATCATATGCAATTTGCTGTACATTTTTTAAAATCATTTTTTTGCATTTTTATGTAAACTTTTTAAAATCAGTTTTCACCCAAAATAAGGCACTGTGACACTTTGAAGTAGGGGGCTACTATCGGGAACATAATTTGCAGGGGTATTATGAAGGGAGTTGACTAGCAAGATGTTTTTTGCATTACAATTGAACTTCTGCATATCAGTACAGTTGGGAAAGCAGAATTCCGGAATTGCAGTTCTGGGGAAGAAACTATTGGAGTAAAAGGCTTTCTTACACCTAGGGATCTCTACTGTAAAGGGGTGGGACTTAGTTGCTTTTCGGGTTTGTCGGGGGTAGTCACGTCGAGGAGGTACAAGTGCTTGTAGTTCGTCAGAACATTCACCATTAAAGTATTTGTAGAACAGGCAGGGGGATGCAACATTTCGTCGATGGGGCAGAGGATGAAGCCTAGATTACAGTTCAGGACCTATCAGGTTGGCGACTCTCTTTTGAACCCTGTCCAAGAGTGAGAGACAAGCAGCAGATGCACCAACCGAAATGTGACAACAATACTCCATACATGGGCGAATGGTAACCTTATAGAGGTATAGGATACTGTCAGGCGTAAGTAAATCAAATCGTAGACGTCGCTTCTTGATAGTAATGATATAGTAGGAAGGTTATCATAAATTGTACCTTCGTGGGATGATCTTGCCAAGATAAATTTGACACTTTTCGTGGCATACGGGTGTACATACTGTCTAGCTTTCTTTCCAATCTTTTGGCGAGTGCCTAAGTTGTAGCAGCGTAAATAAGGATGTGTCTTGCAACAGAGTGCTTTATCATACAAAAAAATTCCAAAAATAAGAGCCTATTAGTTATATTTTTTTAATTTTTCTTTTAAACTTTCTGTATATATATATATATATATATATATATATATATATATATATATATATATATATATATATATATATATAATAAGAACAGATTTGCAAAGTTGAGTTATACAAACGGTTTTTATTGTTCGGTGGAATAGTCCAAAGATGGTGCACCTTAATCCGCGGAGTTTCAAAGAATGCTATTCCTTCTCATCAGAGGAAATTATTAGCGAAATATCTTAATGTATTTGCTAGTAGCTGCATAGGTTGAAACTTAAAATTTTATGATTTGTTGTCACAAAACTTAAAAACACAAGGTATAAATGTGTGAAACTGTTCATGTGGAAAGTTTATTCAGGGTCTAAAGTTACAAAAAGTTGACTAACCTTATTGAAGGATGTCAGGTGTAGAAAAGTGCAAAGATTTGCCGGTAAGTTAAACAGCCTGTGTCCGTTTCAATGGTTGAAAATGAAGAGTAAATCGTCAGAGAGTTATGATTCCAAGGAGTTGAAGCCAAAACCGATTACATTTGGCTATGAGGAGAGTTGAGACTGAGTTAAACAAAGAGAGAGAGAGAGAGAGAGAACGAAAGAGAAAGATAAAGAGATATTCTAAAAATTACGATTAAATAAACACTTAGCTTTAGTCTTCTCTTATCTTTTCTTTCAAAAGATAGTTTTTTCGAAGTTCTTTATTTTCAAAATGTGGGTAATAGCGACGCCTTTTTAAAGTACTGTATTTCCTTTTGAAAGAGTTTTGTTGACTTTTCTTGTTGAAAGAATTTTTTTATATATTGATTTAAAAAAATATCTTCTTCATTAGTACCAATTCAAAAAACAACTTTTAATTCTAACTAACAAAACATTTATTTAATTATTCATAAAAATTAACATAACCGACAAATTATGTTAATTCATTCATATTCTATAATTATATTTCACTTTGCAATTTATATTCAAGGAATATATAAATTCATAAGAGAACATCGTACTACTTTCATACATGTAACGTAGTCGTAATTTTAAAGGACCAGAAGAAAGAACGAACATCGTTTTTCAGCTTTAAACATAAGCCTTTATATCTGGTATTTCCAACAACGCATTTAAAAAAATATATATTTAAACAATTAATTTCTATTTCTCCGGCCACCTGTGACTTATGATCTCTGTTCTGATACTACCCACTTGTCTTAAACACAGTTATCTCATGTCACGTTTCAACCACCTCCTCTCCAAACACTCGTGTCGTTTTTATCTCTGGAATGGAATCGATTTGATTCGTACTTGGCACATCTAGGTTGCTTATCCATTTTGTTATTCACTTCAGCAATATCATCTATTTTATACGTGAGTGCTACACATGTCTGGTGAGAGACCTATCATTATATAGAGCACTGCTGGGAGATGTGAAGTAATCTGAACGAATATTTTTATAATTGTTTTTCATGTCTAAAATATATGTATCCAGGAAAAAGCTATTTTTACGATAAAAATAGTATGGTAGAAACATATCAAGAATTTTAACGTAATAATGTTAAAACAGACAATAATGTTAGAACGTAAACAATGGATATGATTTTAGTGATGGCATCACGTGATCATAATGACACGTGACTTAACGACGTAATGAGATAGATTTGGAGATATACAGTTTAGTTCAGAGATTGGAGTCAGACTGGAAAAGTCGGGTAAATTAACACAAAAGACATCGTCTCCGGGTTTTGGTTGCTGGACGAAACGTGACTTTAACATAATGTACAAAATTACAACGTCTTTTAGCTTCGATAGGAAAGCATCAATAAAGTTATATAAAACACATAACGTATTGTTTTTAGTTTTCTTTCGGAGGGAAATAAACTTGATTAATGAGAAGAGACGAAAACACAACGGAATGAGATACATTCTTTGCCTGTGCGCTACACACAGGCCGAATGTTCATGAACTGCTTTATAATATGTGAAAACTCCACACATACATACAACAAAAAAAGACCATTTTAACTACTAGATGTTACACACTATATATATATATATATATATATATATCAAAGCGTCAAAGAGACATCGGTTATGTAGACTCTAATTGAATATACCGCCCGACCATACCTGCTGATTTAACAATTCATTTATCGAGTTCCATCAAACCGTTTCTCCATCTTCATTTCAGTGCGACATTTTTATTTGCGCAGAAAAGCTTTGTAAATTTCAACGACGGATAAAATCCTGTCGACCACCCATTGATGATGTGCGCGCATTTGTTTATGAAGTGGGTGATGTCGCGGAGCATAACTTAATTCAATCTTACACCAGTTTGGATAGAAGAAACTAGGACTGTAAGATTATTATATATAACGTAATAAAATTGGAACCGTACCCTTTTCCGTCTCCAAACCAATGTTTCGGATTTTTTTAGATAAGAAATGATGATGGGGATTATTTGAATTATTTGAATTATTTGGATTATTTAAACTAATTCTCTCACTTTGGATGTTATTTTGCAGGTTGAATATTCAATCTTCGCCACAGGCAATATTAATAACTCAGTTGTTAACTACTTACTCTTTCTATCCTGTTTAGGCTGACAGAACAAGAGCAAGCTAATCCCTTGAGTTAAGAAAAGGTTATGTTCAAAATTTCGTAAAGACTTTTAAGTTTGATAGAAAGATTCCCGATTTCGACCTGACGATAAGATTCGATGTCATAGACCGGCCGAGACAGTGAGAACAACATCCCAGATTAGGACAGTAGCACAAATGATCTAAATAATACAGTACTTAGTAGTGATGGAACGATTCCAACATTTTTCCGATTCCGATACAATTATCGATTCCGTATAAAATTCCCGATTCTGATACAATTATCGATTCCGATTTTTTTTATAAATCTCTAAATGTTTTACAATAGAGTTGGTAATTATACCCGATTGCCGTAAAAACACAAGTTGCGTGTACGGGTATTTTCTCAAACGTAACTATATACTTGTGGAGTGGTGTAATGTAAGATATAAGCTTTACTAATAGTTTAATATCAATAAATATTTAGTTTTTATAAGTAATACGAGCAGTGGAAGATTATGCAATAAACAAGAGCAAATAAAAAAAGACAATTAAAAGAATCGTTTTTGGCATCGGAATATAGGGATAATTTTTTATTATTATGCTACCGATTTTGATAACCCCTATAATTCTGATTTATCATGCTTACATTAGTAATTAGAATAGCCATTTTCATCTACGACTGGAGTCTTCTCATTAATCCTTCATCTTAAAGGTGGCAAGCTATATTCTCTCATGCGAACGCCAGAAAGATTATTTTTTATATTTAGCCGAACGTAGGTTGTATTAGATAACGATGAAAATATCACCTTCATGAAATATAAGGTTTTTCAAATGAACCTAGAAATTAAAATGTAGAAAATAATGTTCGTCTTATTCTATCCAATTCGTGTTGTGAATTTTAAGGATAACCTGTATGTCTTCAGCAGAAATATAATGATGTGATCGACTTAAGAAGTAATTGTGAAACTTAGTCCAATGGGTTTTTTTATTTATGTCTATGCAATTCACGTGTAAATCCATAATAAAATAAAATTATTATTTTTCTATAATGTTAACGCTAACATATAAACATTTCATATATATAAGGCCTGTTAGATATTTTAGTCTAATTAGGATACGTAAGATTTTGAGCTCGTAACTGTTTAAGTCTTTGATCCATTGATTAGTCTACTATGTGTTGTTTGCTTATTTCTTGCATGCAAAGCAAAAGGTGCGAGAGAAGTGGCGAAAAGAAATAAATGGGCAAGGTAGGGAAATGGAGGGAACGATGAACATGTGGAAGACAAAGTTTAATAAAGAAGAATGGAGATATAAAGAAGAGAACGGGTATCTTATGGCACATTATGCCTTTCTACATTCCTTTTAAAAAGCATTATTTTTAACTTATTTGGCAGCTAATATATATATATATATATATATATATATATATATATATATATATATATATATATATATATTCCAGGTAGAAAGATATCCAAAATTAAGAATGATTGAATTTCAAAAAGGTTCGTTGATAATGCTCAATCAAAGAGAGCAAGTTATATATTTTTTATTATGCTTTATGTATGTACAGTCATATTGGATTTTATTTACACAAATAATAATAATAATAATAATAATAATAATAATAATAATAATAATAATAATAAAGATAATATATTGTTTTTAAAATATAATGATCCACTGACACGTGTCACGTGTTTCGTCATTTACGACTCATTAGAGTGGATGAATATATATATATATATATATATATATATATATATATATATATATATAACGCCATAATCACGTTGAAACTCAACGGTATATATACGGCATAATAGTAATGACGCACCATTAGATCATCGAAATTAAGCGATGTTGAGTCTTGTCAATAATAACTTGGTGACCATTTCGAAATACCATTTATGTTATGGGATTTCTGCTTATCACGACATTGGTTCAAGTTGAGAAGGATTATTTCTTACCACTGAAATGAAGCATTGTGGTTGGGGACTGTGCAAACTTTGCTTCACAAATATACGGACAGACACTTTTACAGAGAGTTTCTGTTATATTGCCATATTAAACGGATACTGACAATTCAGGTCGTGAGTGAACAAGTGAGTTTCTTATTATTATCATTTATTTCGGAATCAATCTTAAAAAACGTGATTACGTACAATGGTATGATTATGAGAATACTAATCTTTTAAAAATAAAGGTTGCTATTTACTTATATTTAAAATTACGATGGATGTTTAAGATGGCTTCCTCTGCATTTAAGAGATTGATATGTACGATCGAACGAAGTTAATTCACACAGTCGTTTCACAATGTAAGAAAAGAATATTGTGTGTGTGTGTGTTTTCTTGGATATCATTTCATTCAACGTTATCGTAGAGGATTTGGTCTATGACAACCGGAATCATCACCATTGTAAAGAAAAATGAGAGAATCCTTGAACGAAGAAGAGCACTGGCATAGATGAGAGGGAGAATACGATAAGAGAATGAAAGACAGTAGAGATGAGAAAAAGGAGGCTGATTGAAAAGAGACAGGTAGAGAGAGATGTAGTTGGTTAGGAAGAATGTGATGAGGCAATGGTAAAGATTTGGAGGTTGGTAAGGGTTGGCGGCAATTGCGTTAAGCACATCCTTCCTCTTTACAGACCGAGAACTAATGGCTAATAAAAATCACAAAAAATATCCTTTTTTCTGGCTCGCGTTTTGTTTTTCGTTCTGTTCCCGACATTTTGTTTCTCTTTTATTTCCATTCTTTTTGACACATGCAAACACAATTTCGTGAAACGGAAAGAATAAAGACGCATTCAATGTGTTGGGGTCACAATATCAAATCAAGGATTTTTTCGAAATGGAGGGCTACCTGAAAATTAATATTTCAACTTTTTTTTTTTTTTTAAACATATTTGCTTTTATTTCTGTCGGACATTTTATAACTTTATCAAATCGATCGACTGGCTTTGAAGTTGGTCACCAAGGCGAGATCAAGGAACATTAACTGGCTAACAGAAGCCATTTCCAATTAGTTTCATTAGGAAATTCAATTACTGCTACGACCATTGCCGCCGCAGCCGCCAAGACACCACCATCATCATCAGCAGCAGCTCGGATTAAAAACAGCTGCTTTCATTTGTTCCAAACTTTCGCATCAAAAGAAAGGAAATAAAAATGACCGTCAAAGTCTTTTTGGATTTTTAGTTTTAAACGAAGGAAACAAAACTTTATTTTAATGCTAAATTTTACAATTTGCCCTTTCGATGAAATGTCATTCTTTTCTTTTTGTCATGTGTTAAAATGATTTCAACATTATAAATAATATTAGTTCCATTAGCATTAAAAGTGAAAAAGAAGGAGAAAAAAGGAGATAAAAAGAGAGAAGGAGAAAGAGGGAGACAAACAGAAACATAGAAACTTTGTAATTAATTCACACGCGGTAAAACAAAAGACAGAGGGCATCATATATATATATATATATATATATATATATATATATCACCGTCAGATCACCGAACACCGAAGTTAAGCAACGTTCGTCCTGGTTACTAGCAGATGGGTGACCATTTGGGAATTCTAGGCGCTGTATGTGCTCTCCGCTTATCTCGGCATTTGTTTCCAGTCGTCTTGTACATACACATTACTTACTACTGATATTTAACAATGTCTACTCAGGAGGTGTGTGGGTGGAGATTGGCACCTCATGCCACAACAATTTCATGCACAGGCACCTCTTCCTGGGTATCCATAATAGTCTGTCAAAGACAAAAGGATCCCTTTATATTTGTATATATATATATATATATATATATATATATATATATATATATATATATATACATATATATATTTACATATAAATATACATATATATATATATTTAAAGTGTTGATTGTGTAGTTCCAACGAGAGAACAAAATATTTGAAAGAGTTTAGTCATCAACAATTGTGGGGTTTTCAGCCTTTTATCATATTTTTATTTAAAATTTTTTTATAACGCGTTTCAACCTTTGTTTTGCTATCTTCAGATATTTTCGTTAAAAGGTTTTTTAAAAATGAGAGTTTGAAATGTTATTTTTACATCTGCTGATACTAAATGTGTTTTTCAGAGTGATCAAAAATAACATTTCAAAATATGATAAAAGGCTGAAAAACACACAATTGTTGATGGCTACACTCTTTTAAATATATATATATATATATAAATATATATATATAAATATATATATATATATGTATATATATATATATATATATATTTCGATCCTGGCTTGAATTAGTTGCCTGTCTAGCCGCACTGATGAGCTGTGATACAGCGAAACAGTACTGTATGTAAGTGATATACCAACTGCCATTAGCGTATTAAGCGATGCTCTTTGTGGAAACAAATCGATCTTCGGAAATGGGTCAATGTCAAAACATTCACTACCCGCACAGCAGCAACCGAATAGCATAGTGGTTAGAAGCCTTGACTGTCGTTTGGGCGGTTGAGTTTCGGTCCTGGGTTTAGGTAGTTGCTTGTCTAGCAGCACTGATGAGCTGTGATACAGTGAAACAGTACCCTATGTGGATGACTATATATATATATATATATATATATATATATATATATAAGAACATGAGGTTAATACAGACAATCTTAGACTGATCAAGTAATAGAAAGTCACGATCTCGCATCCAAGACTAGTGAACGATTTTATAAATTATGAATCATAATTATTATTTTACTTTTTTATACAGGTATTTAAAATTGTCGTAGACATTTAAAAATTCAGTATATTACTGCTATACATCTTATGAGATTACTGACCAACTTTTATGATTTCAGGTTCAAACAAAAAATGTACAATAGGAATTGGAATACACTCTAAACTATACTAAAAACTGATTGTTACGCCTTGTGAATTTCCAGCATACAATTTAGAGGCGAGGACACTTTAGAAGAACGATATGCATAACAATTCTGTTTTAAACTTTTAAAAATGCCATAGTAACGCTTCAGACTGCTTTTTGCACCATCTTCATGAATTCAACATCAGTTTTGAGTGGAATTAAATATTCAAGAAAGGCATAAATCCGTAAAGGATGATGAAAGGTGTAGGACTAATAAGGAAGTAAGAACACCAGAGTTGATTGGCCAAATAAAGAATTTCATACATAAGGAATGCCATGTATCTGTAGAGACAATAAGTGCACAGTTCGATATTATTGAGAGAACTGTGCACACAATTATTTGCGAAGATCTGAAGATGCGGAAGATTTGCTCGAAGTTTGTCCTAAGTCTGCTCAGAGAAGATCAGAAGGAAAGATGTTGTCATGACAACAGGGGGATGATCGAGCTCCCGATAGTTCAGACTTTGCTCCCTGTGGCTTTTTGGTTATTCTCTAAAGTATAGGAAAACTTTAGAGGCTGTCTTTATGAGGACATTGTGGAAATGAAAGAGGCTACGACGAAGGCCATCGACACGCTCACACATCAGGACTTCCCTATGTCTTTCTCAAAGTTGTTGGGACGGTACAACAAGTGCATTGCAATCAGAGGAGGTTACTTCCAAGGGGTCTAGAGTTTCCTGTGTGCACTATTATTATAATCGCCGATACGAGAAAATTCTGGAAACTTATTAAAGACACTGTGTATACATATATATATATATATATATATATATATATATATACACACACACACACACACACACACACATATATATATATATATATATATATATATATATATATATATATATATATATATATATAAGGAGAAAACAAAAACATTATGTCTCTTTGGGGAACTTTGATCCATTTTCTCCCGTTTCTTTCTTTTTTTTTTTTTTTTTTTTGTCCACCTCTGTCCTCGTTGTGCCAAGTTTTAGTTTTAATCGCTTTTAAAAGCAGTAATTTCAGATTAAATTTTTCTTTTAATCGTTTTTTTTTTCTTATTTCTGGCACATCCAAATTCCCCAGTAGTGTTCTTTAATTTCGCCAGTAATATTGTTTTGTATGCTATCGATTCCTCCTGACGAGATGATAGCCGAAAGAGCTCTCGAGAAATTTCCGTACATTTTATTTAAATCATTATATATATATATGTGTGTGTGTGTGTGTGTGTGTGTGTGTGTGTGTGTGTGTGTGTGGAGAGAGAGAGAGAAAGAGAGGGAGAAAGAGGGAAAATGAGTTATGACGACGTTACTGACATTAGGCGAAGGAGATAACCATAGACATACAAAGGGAGATTGTAATCGTTAGTCTTATTATTATATTTTATTTTAATCTTTTTTTGTATTTTTAATTTCGTCAAGAATCAATAAATTTTATTCAAACGGCTTATTAATTGGATTCAGCTTTTCACGTGTTTCGATTTCCTTCTTGAAAGCGCATTTCTTAAATAAAAAAAAAACTATTTGTTTTCTCTGCTGGTCGCGTGTATTTCCTCCAAGTTCGCTTATCTTTCGCGCGTGAGTCTCTAATTGCTTTATTATCTTTACTGAGCGAATACCTTTCATCAAATCGTCGATTATTCGTCAATAAATCATGGGTTTATTAAGAGAATCCCTTTATTTGAGTTTTGCCGCCGCCGCTGCCGCTACGGGCACCGGCCTCGAGGAGCACGCATGTCCCTAGGGACGTGAAACGATAAAATTCATCAATAGATTTGTCGAACATCACAACAAACGGAGAACAGAAAAAACACACCAAAGTAAAACGAAGTGTCGGTAAAAGGAAATGAAAAGAACACCACGAATATAAACCGTTTTTATTTTCAAACAAAACAAAAGATCTTCTGTGTGTAATTCTACAATGGAAGGATAAAATCGTTGAATAACGGATTTTAATGGCAGGCGAGATGTATCAGATGGAGGTTAAAATATCGCAATTTTACGAGGAAAAACCGGATTCTAAAGACAAGCCGAGATTGATAAGATCAATAATAGGTTTTTCCAAACTACGTTTAATGCAGAGCGTATTAGAGTTATCAAGTAACAGAAACTTACGATCTCACACACAAGACCAGCTGACTGACATTTTTAATTTCTCATACAGTGCTCAACCTTTAGAATTTTATTATTGAAGAGGCGACATTATATATATATATATATATATATATATATATATGGTAAGTTATAAAATATATATGCCAATACCTACGTATTGAGCACAGTTGAAGTAAATAAATTGATACTTTCGTATATTAGTTTATGTGATTAAATGAAGTAGTTTTTCATATATATATATATATATATATATATATATATATATATATATATATATATATAATTGTCATCCACATACAGTACTGTTTCGTTGTATCACAACTCATCAGTGCGGCTAGACAAACACCTTTCTCCAGCTGTGGATTGAACCTACAACCCTCGCATTAAAAGTCGGCAGCTCTCATCATTCGGCTACGAATCAGTGCCGCCGCAAATATTTCTCCTAGAGTGTGTATTAAATCCACACCCTCCCGTCGCAAAGTGCTCGAACCATCAGTTTGTTTACAAACAAATTAACAGTGGGCTTCGCTTAATCGCTTTAAATACGCGTCGGGTGAAAATATATTTACAAAGTGCTCAACCCAAAGAGGGGGGGCTTATATATATATATATATATATATATATATATATATATATATATATATATATATATATATACACTCCTGTCCCATCACCGCAATAGTGCATCGCTGTGCCTGTTTTACAAGTATTGTAATGGAATGTGCTCTAATGAGATCGTTGTACGTGTGCCTACTCAACGTATATATCCCTGATAAATCCGTTTAGCAACAAAATCACACCTCTTCACTGTTGAGGTGCTAAATGCCAGAAAATTTTCTAATCTAATAGTTTCTTCTCTCGACCAGTTAGACTTTAGTATTCCCTTTCGTTTACATGCGTCCCCGACTGTACAGATACACAGAATTTTAAATGTAATGTAAACGAACATCTTATTTATTTTTCATAGGCATGGCCACAAAAAGGAGCCCTTTAGGTCCAAGTGGTGATATGCCATGTTAGGGGTGAATGTGAATAATACACGCTGTCCCAAAAGAAGCTGATGGTTAAAAAAAATCAACTTTTTTAAGTTTTTATATTTTTCTTTTATTTTTTCAGATGTTCTAGAGGAACTCTTCAAGGTCATCAGTCGTTACACTACAGAGGAGCGGATATTTATCGTAGAGTTGAATTTTCGGTTGAATGAGTCAACAGAAACTCAAAGAGAATTTCAACGAAACTTTAACACAAGAAATTCCGCTACTCCCAATGCAATAAAAGTGATGCTGGCTCGATTTCATGAGCAAGGGTCTGTATGTGGCTTCCCTAAATCTGGTAGACCCCGTACGACAAGAAGTGATGAGAATCGCCAGAGATTGTGGCCGAGGATCTAGCCGCATAAGTAAGAAGATCAAGTCAAATTGGGGTCTCTCGATCAATGTTGTTCCAGCAGGACGGTGTGCAACTTCGCATACGACACGAGAAACATTAAATCTGCACCAGAACATATTCGGCAACCGAATAATATCTCGTGACTGAAATAAATAACTCGCCAGATCTCACATGTGCAGATTTCTTCCTTTGGGGTTACCTCAAAGAGCGGGTATACGCAAACAAACCTGCCACAATAAATGCCCTTAAAAACAATATAAAGGAGGAAATTAGGACCATACGCCCTGAAATATTAAGTGATGTGCTAGACGATGCTCTGCAGAGAGAATAAGAGTGTGAAAATGAAAATGGTGGCCATTTGGATAACCTAATTTTTTCATAACTAAAATTCGACCTTGTGAAAAGTATACCCTAGGTTAAGTTGTGTAAATAAAATTAGAATAAGTAGACTATGATATCTTACTTTATCTCCCAAAATCACGGAGAGGCTCATATACCTACATATAAAAATTGGTAGGCATAACTTAAATATTAAGGAAGTTAATGAAATTTAAAATCCGTCAGCTTCTTTTGGGACACCCTGTATATATATATATATATATATATATATATATATATATATATATATGTATGTGTGTGTGTTTGTGTGTGTGTGTGTGTGTGTGTGTGTGTACAGAGAATGACTTAAGACAGGCTGAAAAAAAGAGACATATGTAGACATATGTACGAAAACTACATGCATGCAATTGACGCGTTTAGCGATAAAACTGCTATTTTAGGATTAATTAATGAAACGCCAACAAGAATGCGGCCGTAAGTAATACATGCGCACCCCGAAACGCAATGACATCAAAGCAGATGTGAAACTGTAGCAAGAAAATTAGATTGAAATGAAATGTCTGTCTTTTAACAAATTTTGTGTTTCGTTCTAATTTTTTCTTCCTCTAAATTCAAACCTAACCCATTGAAGATTGTTACACTACCACCTTACATTTAATAATCCTTTTCCTCCAGTGGTCTTTGGGCCTTGGTAAGTGATGATCCCAAGGAAAGAAAGCTAATTCATGACGATTGGTTAGTATACAAAACGATAAATAAACGAAAAAGAATGAAAACATGCCACGACTGAAATGGATTAAAATTGATGAGATTTATAAAAGGGAAGTACGTTAAATGTAGATTATAAGTTCATAAAACGCACGAAAGAAAAAATGCTGAATTTGCCTCAGATAAAGGTGATAATGTGTGGAAAAATAGATTCATGACAAAAGAATAGCTACTATCCTGTACCTCTATGTATGATAACAAAATAGATAAAAAATGGAGAAACATATGATTTATACGAGATGAATGAATAAGTAGTAATTTATAAACGTATATATACTTTGGCAATTATGTCTGAAAACTGTTCCTGCGGATTGCGTAACAAATGCTCATTGCTCATTCAGGAATGCTGATCACGCTGTGATAATGATAGACATCACTCTAAACTCAACTCCAAGTTGAAAAGCCATTGCTCAAAACAACAAGGCACTACGATGAGGCTGAGTGGGATGCCATTGGAGATCGCATAAGACCAGTAAAAAGAGACAAAGATATATAGAAGCTAGAAGTAATTGTAAGAAAGAAGTAGCGAAAGAGAGAATATACCGAAACCACCAGAAAACGTATTGAAGCGCAAAACGTTAGGAACTCGTAATTTCTGGAAAATCCAGAACAGTGTAGTAAAAAATGGGCAATCAACAATTCCCCCACTACAACAATAATGGGGTTGTTTGCACAGCAACCGAGAAAGCTAACATGCTTGCCAGTCATTTTGCCTCAAACTCTACATTGGACCCAGCAAAACACTTCCTCCCTGATTTTCCTTTGTGAACGGAAACCACATTAGATGGTCTGAAACTTATCCATTCTCAAGTAAATGATATTATAAAAAAAAACTAGACATCTTAAAAGTAGGTGAGCCTGATTTTATCCCGGCTGTTCTATAAAACTGCTTTGCTGAGGTTGCTCCAGTTCTCTCCAAACACTTCATCAAAGCCTTAACAAATTATACATTCCTGACTGCTTCTGTAGTACCAGTCTACAAGAATTCTGGTGAATGAACTGACCCATTAAATTATCGCCCCATGTTTTTGCCAAATTATTGAGTCCATAATTAATCAAGCTCTAGTCCACCACCTTACAGTTACTAAACTTCTGTCTGACCATAAATACGGATTTAGGCAATATATATATATATATATATATATATATATATATATATATATATATATATATATATATATATATGATTAGTTTTTTTGGAAAAAGAATTCCAGCAGAGTGCTCAATTAAAAGGAAAATCCAAATTTTAAGAGCGTACTTATATTTTGTGTACAGAAAGTTGTTAGTTGAGACAGGTCATTGGTACCGTCGGTTTCAAGCCCGATAATAAGGCCCGTTTAAGGTATCCTTATCGAGCTCTCTTCAGCCAATATTCGTCTTTTCGACGAATATTGGCTGAAGAGAGCTCGATAAGGATACCTTAAACGGGCCTTATTATCGGGCTTGAAACCGACGGTACCAATGACCTGTCTCAACTAACAACTTTCTGTACACAATATATATATATATATATATATATAACTACTTAATTTACTCACATAAAATTAATATACGAAAGTATAGATTTATGCGTAAACTTTAAGTATTTACTTCAAAAGTGCTCAATACGTAGGTAGAGCTAGTTAGTAATTTATAAAATATATATGGCGATTAAGCTACACTGAATATTCCGCGTTTCATCCACCCTAGGACTCTTCAGGCTAATGCCAACGTGGCTTATGCCTGAAGAGTCCTAGAGTGGATTAAACGCGGAATATTCAGTTTAGCTTAATCGCTATATATATTTTATAAAATACTATATATATATATATATATATATATATATATATATATATATATATATATAAATATATATATAAGTATATGTATATATATATATATATATATATATATATATATATATATATATACCAGGTTGAAAGGTATCCAAAAATTGAGAAAAAAAATTGAACTTGAAAAAAGGGTCATTGATAGTGCTCAATCAAAGAGAGCAAATTACAGTTTTTATTTTTCTTTATGTAAATAGAGGCATATTTGCTATTATGTGTAGATCGTTTTGATCATAATTGATCTCACCAGGCAAAAACAACAAAAAAAAACAAAACAAAAAAAACAAGAGTTAAAAAGGTTCGAGAGAAAAGAGAGGAAAATAGAAAATATACTTTGCAATCACTTGCTTCACGCCAGTCATGGCAAAGTATAATTTTTTCTCCTCTAACATTAAAAATGGTCTTCTACCTTTATTTCCTGATGAGATCAATTATGATCGAAACGGTCTGCATATCGTTGCAAGATATGACTGTATTCACATAAAAAAATTATAAAAACTACATATATATATATATACAGAGAGAGAGAGAGAGAGCGAGAGAGAGAGAGACTTATATGTAATATATTGAGTTCGTGTAATTCAGTAAATTATCATATACCAATAAGTTGTAAGCCAAAAAGCATTAAGCTACAAAATTATCACATTTCATAATTGAGCAATTATATACTGTGTGTGCAAAATCAAGACTTCAAGATAAGGTGTTGATGGCAACAAAAAGTGTATTTCATTTTATGTTACAATTGTTTCAATGTCCAGTTCGACAGTGTCAAGCATTATATCGTTTGAAAATTTTCAAAAAACAGCATATCTTCAGACTTTATTAATAAACACACTTTTGGAAATGTAGCATTTTTTTGAATAGAAAGAATATATATATATATATATATATATATATATATATATATATATATATATGTTGCGAATCTTAATGGCAATAATTCTTTTTTTCAAATGAATGTCTTCTATTTTATCTTGACAATAACTCTTTCTCCTCATTTTCTTTTTCTTCGTCCTATTTCAACGTGGATTTGATTGGCAGTCGCTAGGTGTGAGATCATATGATAAAAAATCAAACAGGTGATGTGCTTTTCAATTTCAAATCCTTTGATGTATATCGTTGTGACCTTTATATCCACCATTCACACACGTAGACAACTGACAATAATTTTGCATTTTAAACGCCTTATTATTTTAAGGTCAAAATCAAATTTAGACAAGATATTTTTTACAGTAGCTAATTATAAAATTGAAGTAACAAATATTCTTCTATATATGGTCACATACGAGTAATATATATATATATATATATATATATATATATATATATATATATATATATATATATATATATACACTAGCAGGGTGAGTCGACGTTGCCCGAGATTTAATGATGATCCACAAATGTTTCACACTCCCATATTTTCATTATCAACAAAATTGATGAAATAGCTCATTTTTCAACTAAATCAATTAATTACCTGCGAGAAGCGTCACATGCCTCCCACAGTAACTAAGTTACAATATATTGTAGTTTATATTGCACTGTAGAGAACCTACTGTAAATTGTTATTCCAAGTTATACTAGGAAAACCGTTTATAATGCAAAATCAAGTGCTAAACGTCAATCGTGCTCTAAGCATTTAAATGCGCCCTTGTCATACCAAAGAACCTACTGTTGATTTTATATGCATGACATTACTGATTGTGCGGTGACAAGTGCTTGAATTTAAGTTTACAATGAAAAAAGTTAAGTATTATTGTGAAATTGTGTTTTAAACATAAACCTGCATTTCGAATGTCCCGCTATCATATCAAAGAACCTACTGTTGATTTTATATGGTAATATTTTCGGATTATATAATAATAAAATTTCTCAAATGTGAAGTTAGGCTGTGTAAGATGTTAACTTTGGTACAAATCGCCTGTTCTTTCTTTCATCGGATCATTTTGATTAGCGATTATCGATACTTATCGAAGATATTTCGACACAAAACTTATCAAAGAATACTGCCAAGCAGATGATATCACTTGGTGAGAAATTTCAAAATTCGACACAGCAGTTTTCAGATCCACGAACTCACAGACACACGGATTCACAGACACACGGACAAAGATTCTTTTGGTTATGGCATTAAATGAAAAAGTAATATATATATATATATATATATATATATATATATATATATATATATATATATATATATACATACTAGCATGGGTACCCACCGTTGCCTGGGTTGACATGAAGTTCCGTTTGAAACACACCTGTATACTAATCATTTTCATCATGGGCACCGTGGATACCCCCACAACAAAAATAAAAGAACTGATGAAAATCTGTAGAGGTAATCGCCCCCAAAAAGAAGTATGTAATACCCTCTCCATCAGATATTTCGGCAGAAGGGCTACAAAAAGAAGTAACTATTCTCCGGATATTGAGCACTGGAAAAAAACCCTCAATAATAATTCGAAATAAATCATTACAACTTTTGTTTCAATAAAAATAGCAGTGAATGCTCGTGCGATCGCAAAAAAACAAAAAACAAAAAAAGAAACAAAAAATCTATCAAACATTACTTCCAAAAACAATTAAATGACATTTTTCGTCATTTTTTATTTCTAATGTAATCCCCCACCCCCAATGAATTTGTCATATTTTGGGGTTCGTTGTTTATAAAATTGTTAGGTGAAAGTACAGAATGGTTTCATAAAAATTAATTAAATTCATCGTTATTTTATGTTTCAAATGTAATTCCCGCCCCCCCACCACCACCACACAAAAAAAATTGTATTTGTCATGTTTTGCCCCCCCCCCCTCTATCGCCAAACTTGAAAAAATCCTGGAGATGAAATGTCTGGTTGAACGCTTTGTGGCCAAATAGTGGGTGCTCACCTTGCGTTAAAGTTATATAGAAAAGTAATCCCCCATCGCTAAAATGTTAACTTTAAAAAAAAAATTCTTCTTTCATATTATTTTTAAAGACTGCTTTACCGTATTAGGCCCTAAAAAAGCAGGTCTTACTTTTTGGGGGGAGGAGGGGTTAAACGACGCTGGCTAACGTCGTAAAAATTTACCATTTTTACTTTTTTGGGGGGAGGAGGGGTTAAACGACGCTGGCTAACGTCGTAAAAATTTACCATTTTTAATTTAAGATATTAAATATATTATGAAGAAAATCTGTTTCTCAGTTAATTAAACACACTTGCTATGATATAATTATTATAATAAATTCTGGGCAACACCGATTAAATTTTATAACAAAAAAGGAGCAGATAATGTATCGGATGATGGATTTTGCTCTCATGGAAAATTGGGCCTATGTTTGACTAAATTTGCCCTCGTGGGGATGCAAGTAAATGAGGACGTTAGTTTTAATTATTTTTCTCTAACAAATAAAAAAGTTAACTTAAAAATTAAGAATAAGCGAAGAAAAATTTCCTCCGAATTAAAAATAAAAATAATAATTCAGCTTAGAAGAATATTTAGAAATGAAAACAAATCTGTTACAGAAAATATTTAATGACGTGATCCGTTTAAAACAATTTTTCAATTAAACTTTCGCAGTTATTTCCCCTTTGGTTTGGTTTGAAAATGAAACGGTTTCAGATTTCCGATAAAATAAGTTAAATCAAATATAAATTGAAATGAAAATAAACTAAATAATTATTTTTTTTTAATTAGTCCAGTTAAAACGAAGCTATTATGTCGAATATGTAATATCATCGAGCTAATTATTTAAATAGATTTAATTTAATGTGATATGCTAATGACCGTAACTGAATAAATCGATGTCGTATGAAGAATGCTATAATATAGAAATTACGCATAAAATGTAATGTCTCCTTTGACAGAAGTATCCTATCATGGACATTAATATTTCTTGACCAGGAGTGGTGTACACATATATAGCCTTTATATTATTTTTGTCACTAGGAGTTGTACACACAGACAAACACACACACGAATGCTACTACTTTATATATATATATATATAGAGAGAGATAGATAGATATACACATATATATTATTAGTAAGATATTGAACATATTTCTGTCAATTAATTGATACAGAGGCTTCGGCGTGTCATCCTCGTAGTGATCGTAATTCATGTTACATGATGTTTTATATATTCACACTGTGTTAAGTTTATAAACATAACAAACCAGATTATTATTCGCACAGTTTTATGTTTCCATTAGTCAATGCTAGAACGTTTCTTATACGAAAGTTTCAGCTGACTTATATTTTCTTCTTCTGTGTTCTGTTTTGAACATAGCTGACTTATCCACTTTTGTGAATTAAAAGGTTACATCATTTTAATACCTACGTGCTCGGATCACTCAGTATATTTATTTTATATGTTATATTAGTTTAGATCTTCATCTAATCATTATCACTATTATTATTAAATATATTTTATATTGTTATCTAAAATACATTTAATTCTTTGCGTGCAATATTTTGCTATTTTGGTGCTATAGTTTAATATTTTTGTAGGGTTTTAAGTTTACGATCTCGAATTTCTCGTTCAGATATAATCTACACTAAGTCTGAATTTCTGCATGTAACAGCCCACTATATGATTTCCATTGTCACATCTTTTATGTCACAGTAATACGTCGCTAGTGCTGTTTTTATTTATTTAATAGAAACAGCATTATTGACCTTTTATTGGCAGCTCAACGAAAACGAAATTTGACCAATGTTCGAGTTGAAATTAGTACAAGTCAGTATACACACATACCTTCACACACATGTATATATCAAGAACACACACACGCGCGCATATATATATATATATAAAGTACATGCATTACATAGTTAAAAATCAAGTTCTTTTGTAAGATACACTAAGAGGATACTATATACTGCGACTCAAAACAAATATAAAATAATTTGTAAGTAATAACTTCTGACTTACTTAACATCGCGAATAATAAGACTGAATGTTTACAAAGCGAGAGAAAGAAAAGAGTGAACAGAGAAAGACACCATAATTCGTGTCAGCTGTATACACACACGCACACACACACACACGCACACACACACATATATTTAATTAATGAGCTCAATGTAAGTGTAGAGCATATACAAAAATATGACGAAAGTCAATATTCCACAACTGAATATGTTGACAATCTTACCGTTTACGGAACATTGCACTTACATAAAGAAATAAAAAGTTGGTCAACATTTTGAAACTTGAAATATAGACTTTTGTCATTTATATATACACAAACCCTATATATATATATATATATATATATATATATATATATATATATATAGAGAGAGAGAGAGAGAGAGAGAGAGAGATAGAGAGAGAGAGAGTGAGAGAGAAAAGGATAAAAATGGAACAAACCGAGTTATGTGTTCATCAATGTTTCGTCTTTGTTTTGGGATTTCCTATGGATATATATATATATATATATATATATATATATATATATATATATATATATATATATATATATATATATAAACATATGTTTTGGAATCCAAAATTTTATTATTAAGTTAAGCAAAACTATATTTTATTTTGAACAACGTTCCTAATTATAGTTACACCATAGTGAAACACCATTCGTCATCAAAGATTGACTTTAAGCTATGTTGAACCTGATTAGTTCATACACATGTAATATTTATTAAGTGTTATCAAAGTTTATTTCATGACACTGAACTATGGCTGCTAACAAGAAATGGGGTTTGGGATTGCGTAACCATTGCTTCATTATCAACTTCTGATTCCAAATTCAAATTGGGAAGTTATTTTCTTTCATTCGTGATATGCCATACTTTAATAATGTGTTTATAAGTCGTATATTTATGTGTTTGTATATATATCTATATCTATATCTATATATATATATATATATATATATATATATATATATATATATATATATATATATATGTGTGTATATTTATGTGTGTATATGTGTGTATATTTATTTGCTTGTATGCGTGTATATGTGCGAGTGTATTTATTTAAGCCTGCGAATGTGTTCGTTATGATTTAATCATTAACATGGATGAAGACATGGATGAATCTTTCATTGTTTATTAAGAATAATTCAAATTGAGAAATAATTTCGTTGAAAGCTGAGGGCACGCCTTTGTAAAGTTAACATTTCCCAGATGAAGGATAAGCGAAATAAGCCCAGGTCTTGACCACTGTTAAACAAGATGGCCAATTGATTTATTCACCCTTTTCAGACTGTCATGTTTGGCTCCACATAAATCGATCCGAAATGAATTTGACCACTCAACGTTATCATCCATTGTAAAAGACGAGATGACCAGAACAGCGGGGAAAGAATCACAACGAGGCTCGACAAAATGGCATGTCAGCCAATAAAAAGACGGGGACAGATTATTGCTGACCCTTATTTCTTTGCAAGCAGTTTAATGTATTTCTTGTCTAAGATGTCAACTTAATGACGACTAGCCACACGTTTCCAATTAAGCAATTGTAATGTTCGCTATATTCTTGCAAAACGAACTCAATGCAATAAATATTTTTGACATCCTCCTGCTTGACGAGAATCTGTTTACATGAATAGATATCGCATAGCATTATTCCGACAGATACTTTTATTAATACGATTCATATATTATATATTTAAACATTATATATTACTTTTAATATAACAATGTTTAAACAGTAATAATATTATATATTGCTTTATATATAATAGTATCTTAATAACAAAAGTATTATATGTTATTTTATCCTGTATATAATATTTTGATTGCAGAAATTCCCTCTGGACTAAATTACTGTAGGTTTGCAACAAACAAATTTATTGTGTCTAGACTATTATCCATGTAACTTTACCACTTCATTATACACAGATTTAGACCTTATAATAAAATTCTACAATCCATGCTAGGAGAAAAAGCATCACTATCGGCAATATCATTAGAAAAAGTAGTTTCTATTTTCCCCTATAATTTATAACTGCTATAACCGCCCCAACTCTACGCCATGTAAAATTACACTCAGTACACTTGTATTGCCTCGTCACCCTCATTAACCTAATCATAAGCTCATAGTAATAACGTTAACTTCCGATTCGCAGATTCAGAATATAATGATTTCTCCCTGTGCAAGTTCCACCCTTTCTCATTGGATGACAGCTGTAATTTTCTTATTCCAGATTTTAACCCTTCAACAAAAACGAACACTCACGGATTATACACAACATGGCATCAACAAGACAAGCGTTACGCGAAATTGTTACATCATATACACACATGACATCAACATTACGTGTAGATTGTATACTTTTTGGTGCTCGCATATATTTAAACTACACCAACAAAAAACATTTACTGAATGGCTACCGTTTACTTGGCATTGAGTTTGTCATCTACGCCCCCTTCTTTCTCTCTTTTTCTTTTACTCTCTCTTAAAACAATTAACACATTATTCTTTTTAACGCTATTATTTTTTTTTACTTACAGTTATTTTAAACTAAATGCAAACACAAACTGTTTTCCACGTTCATTCTTTCTCATATTAAATGTATGTCCTTTTAAATTCTTTATTAGAGAGAGTAGCGGTTGAGTAAAACGTACTGTTATTCTCTCTCTCTCTATCTATCTCTCTCTCTCTCTTCCCCTCTCTAAAACACTTAAAAGGTTATTGCTTTTAGCTCCATTATTTTTTTTTAATTACGGTTATTTAACCCTAAATAGAGACACAAATCGTTTTCTTCATTCATGCAACTTTCAGTATCGGTGGAGATAGAGTTCGAAAATCTAGAGAAGGGCCGACAGAGATATAGTCATTTATATATTACAGTTTATATATAATAATATCGTAAAAATAAAATGTATATAATATTATATATTGCAATACATCACCAATAAAAATAATTTATATTATTTTATATATAGCAATATCTTAACTATAAAATGTATATAATTTTATATATAGCAATACCTCACCAATAAAAATAATTTATATTATTTTATATATAGCAATATCTCAACTATAAAATGTATATAATTTTATACATAGAAATACATTATGAATTAAATAATACATATTACTTTATATATAACATTATCTCAAGAAAAAAGCAATAGATATTATTTTTATATAACAATATCTAAACAATAAAACATATATTATTTTAAAATAAAATATTTATGAGAGTCGTTTGAAAGCCAAATTACAACGTAATATTCTGAAAAATAAAGAAATATTCATTAATTAAAAATAAATTTTTCTGAGTTATACTTCTTCCTAAAGATTGAAGAAAAAAGTTGGAGAAAAATTATTATTATTACATATAAAACAATATTTCAATTATAAAAATAGTATGTATTATTATATATACACATATATATATAACACTATCTCAATAATAGAAATATCATGTACTATTATATATATATAACAATATCTCAATAATACAAATATCATGTATTATTTTATGTATAAACTATCTTAATAATAAAAATATCATGTGTTATCTCTATCTAGTCTTCTTCTTCTATTCTATATAAATAAAATGAACTCATTTTTTCCCGTCTGATTTTGACATTAATAGGATTAAAAATCAAGATATTTCATGCAAATATAATATGCACAAACGGCAGAACAATATCTGAGGTGTGTTATAGCCTTATTATTTCTCAAATTCCTCCATAATCTTAGATTTCTATACTTTTTTCTGCTGAGAAGTCACGGCCAAAATCGGTTAAGATCAATGAAAGTGGTAAAATATTTTCTCGCTAATAAATTCCTCCTCCCCCTGCCACCACTTAACACCGTTTGGGGATCGTTCACAAGGAACAGTTGAGAAGAGAACACCGGTTTGGCTTCGTAGTTCTTTCATGTGAAGTTATTTAAAATCACTAAACTAAGCTGCAGTGCTCTGTGGCGTAGTGGTTAGCGTGCTGGACAATTCACATTATATTTTCACGTTCGCGCCGACCTACCGTAGTCGTTTTGTTTTCCTAAACAACTGGAATGGACTTTTCTTGGTGGGCGAACTGTTAACGTTGCAGATGTTTTTTTTTGTTTTTTCTCACACTTTATTTTCCTACTTTTACTCATGACTCCGGGTTTGATCCTTCCTACTTACCTACCATAACATTTTTTTAAACTCCTCCCAGTCCCGGAAACAAGCACTCGGGCAACGCCGGGTACCCCCACTAGTTATATATAAAACAATATCTCAATAATAAATATCATGTATTATTATATATAAAACAATATCTCAATAATAAAAATATCATGTATTATTATATATAAAACAATATCTCAATAATGAAAATATCATGTATTATTATATATATAACAATATCCCAAAAATAAAAATATCATATATGATCATATAAAAATATCCTGATAATAAAAGTATTGTGTATTATTATATAAAAACAGTATCTCAATAATAAAATATCATATAGAATGTTTATATAACAATATCTCAATAATAAAAAATATCATATATTATTTTATATATAGTAATACTTTGACAGTAAAATCATTATATTTTATTTTATATATGATAATATATACACAATAAAATTTATTTACATTATTTCACATATGAATATCTCAAGCATACACATATCTATTTTATATATACTATCCCAACAAAAAATATCATATACAATTATGTATATGATATCTCAAAAATAAAAATATCATATATTATTATATATAATATTTCAACAATAAAATTATCATATATTATTATATATATAATATTTTAACAATATAAATATCATATTATATATATATATATATAATATCTTTAGAATAAGACCATACTTGTGGGATGTCGCGGTAATTTAACCGTTTAATTTCTTAATGTATAGTTAGAATAATATTCTTCTTTAAATAACATGGATTTTATGTATAATAGTATATATATATATATATATATATATATATATATATATATATATATATATATATATATATATACATATATATATATACAATTACCCGAAAGAATATTTAATATTTATCATTCCAGGTAAATAAGCGTTTTTTTTAATAAAACAAGCATGCAGCTTTTTCTTTTTCTTATTGAAAATGTTAACAAAATAAACATTGTTTTAACAATCAATATTTTGCTTTTTCTTATTGAAAATGTTAACAAAATAAACATTGTTTTAACGATCAATATTTTTCTTTTTCTTATTGAAATTTTTAACAAAATAAACATTGTTTTAACAATCAATATTTTGCTTTTTCTTATTGAAAATTTAACAAAATAAACATAGTTTTAACAATCAATATTTTGCTTTTTCTTATTGAAAATGTTAGCAAAATATACATTATTTTAACAATCAATATTTTGCTTTTTCTTATTAAAAATTTTTACAAAATATACATTATTTTAACAATCAATATTTTGCTTTTTCTTATTGAAAATGTTAACAAAATAAACATTGTTTTAACAATAAATATTTTTCCTTTTCTTATTGAAAATTTAACAAAATAAACATAGTTTTAACAATCAATATTTTGCTTTTTCTTATTGAAAATGTTAGCAAAATATACATTGTTTTAACAATTAATATTTTGCTTTTTCTTATTGAAAATGTTAGCAAAATATACATTATTTTAACAATTAATATTTTGCTTTTTCTTATTGACAATTTTAACAAAATATACATTATTTTAGCAATCAATATTTTGCTTTTTCTTATTGAAAATTTTAACAAAATAAACATTGTTTTAACAATCAATATTTTGCTTTTTCTTATTGAAAATTTTAAAAAAATATACATTATTTTAACAATCAATATTTTGCTTTTTCTTATTGAAAATGTTAACAAAATAAACATTTCTTTAACAATCAATATTTTGCTTTTTCTTATTGAAAATTAAAAAAAAGTAAACACTGTTTTTACGATCAATATTTTGCTTTTTCTTATTGAAAAGTTTAAAAAAATACACATTGTTTTAACAATCAATATTTTGCTTTTTCTTATTGAAAATTTTAAAAAAATAAACATTGTTTTAACAATTAATATTTTGCTTTTTCTTATTGAAAATCTTAACAAAATAAACATTGTTTTAACAATTAATATTTTGCTTTTTCTTATTGACAATTTTAACAAAATATACATTATTTTAACAATCAATATTTTGCTTTTTCTTATTGAAAATTTTAACAAAATAAACATTGTTTAAACAATCAATATTTTGCTTTTTCTTATTGGAAATTTAAAAAAAATATACATTATTTTAACAATCAATATTTTGCTTTTTCTTATTGAAAATGTTAACAAAATAAACATTGCTTTAACAATCAATATTTTGCTTTTTCTTATTGAAAATTAAAAAAAAATAAACAGTGTTTTTACGATCAATATTTTGCTTTTTCTTATTGAAAAGTTTAAAAAAATACACATTGTTTTAACAATCAATATTTTGCTTTTTCTTATTGAAAATTTTAACAAAATATACATTGTTTTAACAATCAATATTTTGCTTTTTCTTATTGACAATTTTAACAAAATAAACATTGTTTTAATAATCAATATTTTGCTTTTTCTTATTGAAAATTTTTAAATAATAAACATTGTTTTAACAATTAATATTTTGCTTTTTCTTATTGCAAATTTAAAAAAAATACACATTGTTTTAACAATCAATATTTTGCTTTTTCTTATTGAAAATTTTAACAAAATATACATTGTTTTAACAATCAATATTTTGCTTTTTCTTATTGAAAATGTTAACAAAATAAACATTGTTTTAACAATCAATATTTTGCTTTTTCTTATCGAAAATTCTAACAAAATAAACATTGTTTTAACGATCAATATTTTGCTTTTTCTTATTGAAAAATTTAAAAAAAATACACATTGTTTTAACAATCAATATTTTGCTTTTTCTTATTGAAAATGTTAGCAAAATAAACATTGTTTTAACAATCAATATTTTGCTTTTTCTTATTGAAAATGTTAACAAAATAAACATAGTTTTAACCATCAATATTTTGCTTTTTCTTATTGAAAATAAAAAAAAAACACACTGTTTTAACAATCAATATTTTGCTTTTTCTTATTGAAAATGTTAACAAAATAAACATTGTTTTAACAATCAATATTTTGCTTTTTCTTATCGAAAATTTTAAAAAAATACACATTGTTTTAACAATCAATATTTTGCTTTTTCTTATTGAAAATTTTAAAAAAATATACATTGTTTTAACAATCAATATTTTGCTTTTTCTTATTGAAAATCTTAACAAAATAAACATTGTTTTAACAATCAATATTTTGCTTTTTTTATTGACAATTTTAACAAAATATACATTGTTTTAACAATCAATATTTTGCTTTTTCTTATTGAAAATGTTAACAAAATAAACATTGTTTTAACAATCAATATTTTGCTTTTTCTTATTGGAAATGTTAACAAAATACACATTGTTTTAACAATCAATGTTTTTCTTTTTCTTATTGACAATTTTAACAAAATATACATTGTTTTAACAATCAATATTTTGCTTTTTCTTATTGAAAATTTTAACAAAATAAACATTGTTTTAACAATCAATATTTTGCTTTTTCTTATTGAAAATCTTAACAAAATAAACATAGTTTTAACAATCAATATTTTGCTTTTTCTTATTGAAAATTTAAAAAAAATACACATTGTTTTAACAATCAATATTTTGCTTTTTCTTATTGAAAATTTTAACAAAATATACATTGTTTTAACAATCAATATTTTGCTTTTTCTTATTGAAAATTTTAACAAAATAAACATTGTTTTAACAATCAATATTTTGCTTTTTCTTATTGAACAATTTAAAAAAAATACACATTGTTTTAACAATCAATATTTTGCTTTTTCTCATTGAAAATGTTAGCAAAATAAACATTGTTTTAACAATCAATATTTTGCTTTTTCTTATTGACAATTTTAACAAAATAAACATAGTTTTAACCATCAATATTTTGCTTTTTCTTATTGAAAATTAAAAAAAAACACACTGTTTTAACAATCAATATTTTGCTTTTTCTTATAGAAAATTTTAACAAAATAAACATTGTTTTAACAATCAATATTTTGCTTTTTCTTATAAAAAATTTTAAAAAAATACACATTGTTTTAACAATCAATATTTTGCTTTTTCTTATTGACAATTTTAAAAAAATATACATTGTTTTAACAATCAATATTTTACTTTTTCTTATTGAAAATGTTAACAAAATAAACATTGTTTTAACAATCAATATTTTGCTTTTTCTTATTGAAAATTTTAAAAAAATACACATTGTTTTTACAATCAATATTTTGCTTTTTCTTATTGAAAATGTTAACAAAATAAACATTGTTTTAACAATCAATATTTTGCTTTTTCTTATTAAAAATGTTAACAAAATATACATTGTTTTAACAATCAATATTTTGCTTTTTTTTATTGAAAATGTTAAAAAAATATACATTGTTTTAACAATCAATATTTTGCTTTTTCTTATTGAAAATGTTAACAAAATAAACATTGTTTTAACAATCAATATTTTGCTTTTTCTTATTGAAAATTTTAACAAAATAAACATTGTTTTAACAATCAATATTTTGCTTTTTCTTATTGAAAATTTTAACAAAATAAACATTTTTTTAACAATCAATAATCTTCTTTTTCTTATTAAAAATTTTAACAAAATAAACATTGTTTTAACAATCAATATTTTGCTTTTCATTTCGATAAAAATAATTTCCTGTTAAATATTTATTCAATAAATGAAACTAATACTTACATATATAAATTTAATCACTCTTACAATTTTAATATTTAAAAATATACAAACTTTTCAAAGTATATAATCTATCTGTTGTTTAAACGATTTTTATTAAATTAACTTCATTGGTGGATCATTCAAATAATCATTTTTAATTAAAGCAATTTAAATAATATAATTTCAGATTTTTTTTTATACATATATAATTTCATGGTACTAGCGCATTTTACAAAACGTAGTATTATTTGCCTGCCACCAGATGGAAAATGTCGAGCATCAATTAGATCAGCCTATCAAAAAGTGGCAATGACCGTAAATGCTATTACCCAATAAAAAGCCATAAAATACCAGATGACTTTTGGAAGAAAACAAGAGAGAAATTGCAACACATCTAACCCTCCACGTACTAAAAGATGTATGAAGAAATCGTTGACTATTGTCAACAAAAAATACTAGCTAAAAAATACTGTGGCATTAAATGTACCTTTTAAAAGCGAGCCCCTCTCACCTATGTTTTCGCCTGGAGATACACAAACGTACGATGCTGAAAAGGGACATCGTTTCCAACAGGCACCTTCTTCGAACAATCTGGTTGGAAAATCGGCCAAATTGTAAGGATAATATATCTGTGAATAAACTAGATGGCAAACAAATCAAATCATGATAAAAGAGAGTGGGTTGGGATCTGGACACACTTTTATAGATTAGAGGAACTTTATAAGAACCGGTTCTCAATATCATTTCCTTAAGAATGCTGGCAGATCAAAGACCCAGATCATACGGTAACCGCAATGCAAAAAATAAAAATAAATGAAAATAAAAATTAAAAAAATCAGATGTTCTATTGATTCAATTTTATTACAAAAACAGTTAAAGATTATTTTATTTTTCTTGCATAAAAATGTAAAAATTGCTTAAAAGTTATTATTTATAAAAATGAAAATAAAAAATCATGTTGCCATTCAGTAGAAAACACTTTTACCAAAAATAAAATAATGTTTTATTAATTCACTTTTATTACAAAAACTAATTAAAAAGTATATCATTTTCTGGCATCAAAATGGAAAAATTGGTTGAGATAATTATTAATAAAAAAAAACAAAGATAAAAAAATGAAAAACTGCCGGAAGTTATTATAGATATAAAATTACAATAAACTATTATAACAGGTCGTTGTATTTGTATTTCTACGTTGTCGGTTTATTTCTCCTTAGTTCTTCTTTTTTTCCGTGCTATTTCTGTTTCAGTAGAGTTTGTAAGATTTGCTTGGCGACGCTTAGCATAATTCGCCAGGTTTCCGACAAACCCAAGCTGACGCAAAAATATGTCCCGTTGACAAAATTAACAACTACCAATTTTGTTAAAATAAATATAACGCATGTTTCACGTCAAGGGTGTATATAATCTATTTTTCCGTGGTCTTTAATTCTAAATGTCATAATATTATTTTGTTATAGAAGCTATAGAAGGGATTTTAATGAAATAGGGGTTTATGTTATGTAGATATATTTTAGAAAATGTATCTGACATTATAACAGTACTTAAAAGAAATATAAAATAATAAGAATAACAGTACGATAATAAATGTGATAAGATAAATTATAGGGTATACAATATAGAAAGACTCACTTAAGAATTCTTTATCATAAATATTGCAGTACACAACGTGCTCCTCTCCTCATTCCCTTCTATTTTTAATTATTATTATCACAAAAAGAGTAGATGATTATATCTAAGCATAGAGATAAATTAATGATATACATTTTGAGATTTTCTTCTTCTTCTTCTTCTTCTTCTTTTTATTATTATTATTATTATTGCTATACAACTTTAAAATCTTCGCGTAGTAAGTAATGGGAGTGATGGTAGGGGAAGTGGAGGAGTAGGAAGGAAAAAGGCATGCCTTAGAATCACCACGAATAAATTATTCACGGTTTCCACTTTTTCATCCTCCTTTCCTTTTTTCCATTCTTCCTTTCTTTTCTTTTTATTTCTTCCTTGCGTCTTTCCTTTTTCCTCTTTATCTCTTAACCTCTTCACTGATGTGTGTAGGGATGATAGTGGTGGGATCGGCATAGACAAGAAGGCAACGTAAGTCGTACATTTTCTCACCACATAAAAATTCTAGTCAAATTAAAAGCTTTTATAACTGAATAAACCCGATATAATCTGAAACCCCCTTTTAGCATAGATATGTCAATTCCACATTCCCCTACTGATTGAATCTATAGCCACTAGTATGTTTAAGATTTACAGTGACCATCACACACGCATACGAATACCATTTTTCCATTACCTCTATCTCCATCTTTAACCTCCAGGCTCATTCTTTCCCATTTATTCCTATATATAAACACAGCCTCAAATCGGCACCCCAATTGTGTCTTAGTTACATACAACCAAATTTTATTTTTCTTAACATTTGATGTAACGTCATGATTTTTACTCTCTGTGACGATGAATACCTGATATTTTCATTGCAGACTTTGCTTGCGTATAAGCTACGTCGCCTGAAGAGGTCTCTAGTTATTGGTAACTATGTGGCCGAAACATGTTCATGACTGTGCAGCAACATATTACTGCTAATGTAAAAACAAATAAAGTGTATATATTATATAATATATATATATATATGTATATATATATTAAATAGGTATTTAATAACTATTATAGTACATTAATTATATATATATATATATATATATATATATATATATATATATATATATATACATAAATAAATAATTATGTCAGCCCCTTTAGGAAACTCGTTTCTTATCGTTGAGTACTTTCAGTTGAATTAAGTCGGCCAATTTAGCTCTTATGCATAGATCAACGTATAACGATTAGATCACTGTCTGACTGACGTAGAAAGAACATTTAAACTATAATTCAACTTTATTCCTCGCGGTTAATGGTAGCCGATTGGATACGGTCTTTGGCCCGTGTTGCCAGGTTGGATTCTGTCGACTGTAAATCGTGACACCCTGCACTGAAGAGTCCCGAAAGGATGAAACACTAGTGTCTGTAGGTATTTAAGTAAAAAAAATCATTATATATATATATATATATATATATATCGTCCGGAGTTTTATTCACATGCTCTCTTGTACAGCTATCGAAAGCCATCAAACATATATCCTTACCTTCTCTCCAGATGGTGAATTGTGATGTGGAAATCTGGAAAGGACAATTTCTAGCTAAATAAGCCTATCAGTAATTCGACATAGAAAGTAGTACATATCTTCCAATGTTGAGATATACTCCGATGGCGATGATGCTGTTTTGAATAGAGTGAACATACTTTAAAATATGATGTGATATATGTTGACAAGCGAATTCATAGTACAATGGTAACTATTATCTTCAGCAATGCATGTCATATATTGGCTGGTGCAATAATTTTGATTGAATAAGAAGTATGAGTGACGAAAGTTGAAGGTTTTACTTACAGCCACTGGCGATGAAACTGATCAAACAAATGTAGCCACCTTCTGCTAGCAACCAATCAGAAACCAGAATTGCTTCTTAAAAATTTTGAATTATTTAACATTCCAGCACATCATTTTTTCATGCCAATACAAGAAAGATTTTTGCTTTTTGCCTGCAAAATTCATACGTTCGAGAGTTATACAGGAAACTCATCATCTCCAAGACTTGTACAGAATAGCTACCTATCGGAAACTCTTCTGACATTAAACGTAGCTTTTAATTCGTGATATAAAATATTATTTTTCAAACCTGCTTTCAGCGACATTAAAGTTTGCTGTTTAACTGAGATATACACATTGCACGTAAATAATATTAAAATCTGCTGAAACAGAAGTATTTTATAAAACCTTCAATAAAATTCAATGGAGCAAACATTGGTATTGGGAATATCCGTATGTCGTAGGCTTCTTGTAATCAATCCATGCCGTGGCTATGTTCTTTTGCCTTTTTTTACGTCTCTCAGGGTTTTTTTTTGATTTATGTATAATAGTTATGACGGCACAATTACGTTGGCGCACCGGTTCTCATCAGATTACCGAAATTAAGCAAAGATGAGGTTGGTCAGTACAGATGGGTGACCATTAGGCGCTGTATGTGCTGTA
This sequence comes from Euprymna scolopes, assembly GCF_053919585.1. Lineage (NCBI taxonomy): Eukaryota > Metazoa > Mollusca > Cephalopoda > Sepiida > Sepiolidae > Euprymna > Euprymna scolopes. The sequence continues at coordinate 2,084,701 of NC_136484.1, forward strand.
TGGCGCCGGGTCGTAGAAATTTCTAGCTTAGTATCTGAGGGCCCGTTTAATTCACATCCGAGAGATACACTCCCGAATCAAACGGAAAGCAACGAGAAACTACCGTCCTTACTTGTATGGCTCTACAATTTGGAGATCCGTTGTCGCCGACGCTATTAAAACAGCAGGGCCGCTGCATGCATAATAATTTGTGTGCCCCTTTTTTTCCATTTCCAGCATCCTTTTTGTTCCCTGAGTGTTAACTGTGTTGTAAATTTGTTTACGCAGTTGTGCTGTTATTTTTTTCTTCGTAGTTGGTAAACAGGTTATCTATGAAATCAATAAATATATAAATATTTGATTGATTATTACGGATTAATTTTGTATTATTATTATCTGGAAAAATCTTATTATTAGTCATTAAATAGATCGTGCATTTATGACTTGTATATCTGATAAATAAATAGTATTAAAAAAGGGACTGCAAAGAGGCAATTGGCAATTATAAAGTCTCTCAACTCCGTGAATCATTTACTCTTCGTTTTTCTTCCATTTACGTGATAAGCATATCATCACTCAATTTTTGACTCAGTCTCCTTCTCAACGGTTGAAATAAAAAACACCCATCCCATCCATTGCCATGAAAATCTATGTTTTATGAAAAGCGATTTTATAAATAAACAACACAGCGCGAACGCACACCAAAAACAAATACTTGACAAAAACACAACAAAAACACAACAAAACCAGAAACTTAGATCGACTGTTGAAGTAGAATCAGACACAACTTAATTATCAATGTTCTCCGGGGGTTGGAAAGAAACGATAATCGAGGGCAATGGGCTGGGTTTGGCGATGAGAGCCCGGATTGACGATATGGACGAGCGATCGCCATCGGACGAAGAGGATTGCCCCTCTCTATATGGATATTACTCTTTTTCTCTTTCCATCTTCCTTTCTAGCTCGCTGTGATGACAGCATGTCTTTACAGCTGCTGCCGTCAAGTCAACGTTTATTGTGTTAAGATATAAAAAAAGAAGCTGCTGCGCTCGGCTCGCAGATATGTTGGCTTTCCCGAGGGAAAGTGTTTCTGTCATAGAACTTCTGCTACTCCCAGCTCGCTAATTCGGATGACACAACGTATTTCCATTGGATTTGATAGAACAGTTTCTTTTTTTTTTAATTTTTAGTTGTATTTATTATAGTTTGTTTTATCACCTTTTTTTTTCTTCCATATCCCATTTTGTCTAATGTGCATGCGGTTGGCTTTGTATGTAAAAACATAACACCCCAAAGCGTTAGAGTACATTGGGCGAACGTAAAGAGCGGTAGTGTGTATAGATGGCCATTTCCTCGCCGCCATCTAAGACAACCATCTCGGTTTTATCTCGACCGTCTTTAAACCCCGGTATTGCCACGTCTTGCATTCATCTTAATGGACTTCTTCTTTCTTGTTTCTGTCAATATATCAGTCAGTCGACTAATCTTTCCGTCACTTAATATTTATCTCGTTTGGTTCGTTTGATTCTTTTTTTTTATATAACATTTTGCTCTTTTTTTTTCACTTTCCCCATCGTCCGAAATGGAGGATGTTTTATCCCAAACACTCACTGAGTATTTTGTCTTTCTAATAAGATAACACTCACCCCCCCCCTCTGCATGTCGACAAGATTTTATTGAGATCGTTAGCGGAAAACAAAGGAAAGTCCCAAGACAATAGACATCTATAAAATAAATAATGCAATCTTGTTCGCGGAACACAAAGAAGTTTCTCTTCTGTAAAACTGGATTCGTTTTCTGACAGTGGATTATCAAATAAGTTATTTTTTATTTCTTTAAATTCGTTTATTTTTTTTTATCATAGAGGAAGTCTAAAAAGCTAAAAGTGACACACTTTCTATCAATTTTTCGTGTGTTGACAAAATAAAATCACTGTTGGTCAGAATAAATAAAAAAATGTTCAAATGCGAAATCAGATTTAATGAAAATTCTGATAAAAGAATCTTTCTGCTGGTTGAAATAACAAATATTCGATTTCTTTTTTAAATACGAAGTGCCTTCAATAAATTGCCGTAGACTCTTGAAAATGAAATATGTTATTGCTATACGTCTTATGAGATGACTAACCTATTTTTATTGTTTCAGATTCAAATGAAGAGCTACAACAGGAAGTGGAATACACCCTACTAAAGCCTGATTATCACAGATGGTAAATTTCAAAAATACAATCCTGATGTGAGCACACTTTAGAAGAGCGATGTTCAATGAATTTTTTTATAAACTGTGAAAAAAAATGCAACAGAAACGTATGGAACGCTTCGGACTTCTTTGGGATATTCTTGTAGGAATCAAGCATCAATTTTTTGAGCGGCATAAGAGATTCAAGGGTGGCAAAGGGTGGTAGGGATGATGAGAGGTGTGGGAGAAGAAAAATAGTCAGAACAATTTTTTTAACACAGTGATCACCATTTATCAAGACCCGGAAGCCACTCAGGGATAAGGGTTATTGCAAGTTCATTACGTTAGTGTGGAGATTTGATGAAGTGTTTACTTAAGGGGGCGGTTCATTAGAGTTGATTGACCAAATAAAGAATTTTATTGATAAGAATCACAGTTTGTTATAGTACAGAGTTTGGTGGCATTGTGAGGCTGTATACAATTATTCATGCGGACGATTTGCGCGAATACACCAGTCCAAAACTCCATTCTTGCTACAGACTATTTGATCAAGACAAGTATCAAGACAGTTCCTCGCCATCCCTATAGTCCATACCTTTCTTCCTGTGACTTTTGGTTATTCCCTAAGCTCAAGGGAAACTTTAAGACTATCGTTATGAGACAATAGAGGAGATGAAAGAGACTGTGACGATTGTTAATGACACGCTCACACGGGAGGATTTCCATGGAGGCTTCCAGAAGTTGTTGAAACAGAACAATAAGTGCATTGCGAACGAAGGTGATTGCTTTGAAGGAGACTAAAATTCCATGTGCGTTCCATCAATAAAAGTGTCAGAGAATGCCTGGAAACTTATAGAAGACACGTCTTACTTCAACTAAAATTTAGAAAAAATCAATATAATTACATTGTCCTGTTTTATTTCTATAGAAATTATAATGGATAAAATGAAAATATGCTATGACAAAAATTTCGTTGATTTAATACAATCTCGCTGTTTGGTCAGAATTATGTCTCCTTGAATATACGGTGTAAAGTTTTTTTCAAATTTGAAAAAGTAATCCCGTCCTGCCCACGCTTCGAAACGTAAGAATAAGCAATCTTTCGAAATATTCTCTGCGTATAACAGAACATGTGTTTTTAGTTTTGTGAGCTAATTCACAAGTAATAAGAATTGTATATGAAATTGCCAATACAGGCAAGCTAGCTCATGCTATATATATACCCATCTATCTATCTGTCTATCTATCTATCTATCTATCTATCTATCTATCTATCTCTCTCTCTCTCTATATATATATATATATATATATATATAGATGTATACATATATATATACATACATACATACATACATATATATATTTCTATGTGTATGTCAATACATTTGATGAATGTAGATAAATTCTATCGTTTCCTCAGATTAATTACTCAGTAAACAGTACTCTTTTATATTATCTTATATTGATATTAAAAAAGCTTATTTGGTGTCGTAATTGCAGTACATAAGAATCTAATAGATTTTTATTGATTTGTTACGCTTATTTTAAAATGACACGTTCATTGGTGTATTTTCGTCAGTTCGAAACAGCATCTTACTTGTGCTGAAATACTTTATCTTGAATGCTAAGTTTCAAATCTAATCATCATTGGTCTGTCACATTTTACGATAAAATTACATCATTATTCATATGTTACTTTTATTTCTATCATCCTCGTTGGTCCGTCACTTAATCTTTAATTAACGCGCAGAGTAAGTCGACGCATTACAGGAATATCTATTTCTATTTGAAATTTTCTTTCTGTTTTTAAAACAACATTTAAAAGTAATCAGTAACTGTTAATCTTCAAGGAAACCGTATTTCCCTTCCCTAAGATTATGCTCCTGCCATTAAGTTATTTATGAATTTCAATTATTTATATCGGTCATCATTGTTGTCACTTGTAATATGACGTCTAAGCAGCTACCAGGTTTTAGAAAAATGCAATCAATATGTGTCACATATACAAATCCGATATAAAATCGGCTTCAACACGTCGATGAAACAATTTCATTAGAAAAAAAAATTAGCAGATTTTTTTTATTTTTTACAGATTTTAATCCAATATTTGTAATAAAAAAAGTATTATTTTTACCTGGATTTTTAATGGAACAACAATATTTGTATTCAATAAATGAAATTTCTTGCCATAATATTTTATGTACACAAATCTATCTGCCAGTCTTTTTTCGCTAACTTCCAAATCAAAGTAAACTCTTAGCATTGCACAGTAAACGTCTTTAATTTGATATTGAAAAAGAATCTATAACTTGTTTCTCGCAATTCAGATGTGTTACAAAATGGTTATATATCATTTCCTCCTTTCAATTTAGTCGACAATTAATCGTCTACATAAAAGGCGAATAAAAACAAGTAATAATTGTAATGGTTAACGGAATCTGTTATAAATAGCACAAGTCAAAAACCAGAAATATGTTGCATATAATTTCAAGCAAATTCGAGGTAAGCGACGAGATTGACATTCAAATTGTAGTGAGGTTTCTCCAACTAAATTTTACCCGAAATAAAATCAAAAATATGTTTGGTTTTTCAATCAAGACCTAAATTTACTTAATTTAATTTTTTTAACGGTTAACGGATCTCAACATATCTACTTTTATAGTAGTTTAATTGTTTCTGTAAAGTCAGTTATGTGGTTCAATTTGAATATTAAAATTTCTTCGAACAGTAAGAGCGAATGCGTGATTAAGCTACATGGGAAACGCTGTTGAGGTGCGTTTGTGTCTGATCAGTTTATATGCAAATAGTAGGACCCGTTTGGTCGCGTTTTAGGGAAAAGTATAAAATAACTATAATATAACAAAAACTGTAAGTAATAATCCGAGAAAAAAAATAGAAAAAAAAACATTACAATTTGCCTTTTAAAATAGTATTTGTACATGCGTTGGAAATGAATGTTAAAAATAATAAAACGAAATGTTAAAATACCAATTGAAACAATCGGCGTTTGTAAAAAAAAGTATGCTCCCAGTTCCGGACCAGTATCGAGTGATTGAAGGCGACTATATTAGATAGATGCCAGCTTTACTACATTATTAAGTTACCCGGATTACATTTTTCAATGAAAGTTTTCAATTAAAGCTGTATGTATGTTTTCTTTTTAGGCGATAAATTTATCGCTTCTCCCTGTATATATGTTTTTTCCAGCGCTTGGAGGAAAAGAAAAACAATTTTTTTTTAAACGCATGCACAAATCATTAAATCGGTAAACTCTTAAAAAATAGCATTTTAATAACGTAGCCAATACCGAATATTCCCGGAAGAAATTGGTACTTGAAAATTTCTAGACTGCAGCAAAATTTTTATTTTTTTGAAGTACGGAATTGCGCACAAAAACTAATAAAATTAGTTTCAATTACTATAGATAGCATATCAAAAGTTTCTTATTTTGATGCTATTTAGACAAAGCAGATATGATTTGAAGAAATCATGAAAATGGTTTAAACTCTAATGTAAACGAGCGTATATTTATGGTAAAGGCTTACAAACATGACAGTTGCTTGACACACGCTCTCATATCTCGAGGGATTTGAGGCATCAATATTTGGATGCTTTCAGGAAAAGCTAAACCACGCACAAAGGCGGTAAGTTGACAAGGGCCACAAGCTGCCCAATCCTATCTCACTTAATTCTCTATTTCCGCATTCGCTCATCAAAATGTTACATTTACTGTCGACATCGCTAAATCACGCTTAGGGTTGAAACAGTTAAAAGACAACGTTGTTCAATAATAAATCTCGAACCACAACTGATGTCGAGTTCATGTCAGTTACGAATAAGATAGGCATAAGTTCGATTCTTCAGGGTGGAACGATAAAGTCGTCGCCCCTAAACAAAACAACACTACTGCTTTATCTTAAAACTTTTATTGAAGAAATCAATTCAGAAAATTTGATCATGTAGTAGAGCTGATATCTATTCATTATAGTTGCCTCCAGCTTCAATCACCACCTCGATACTGGTCCGGAACTGGGAGCATGCCTTCTCCACAAACGCCGGTGTGTACTCGGCGAATACTCAGCGTATGGTGGCGATCAGGTTAGCTTTGGTGTTGTAGGAGGTCATGTTGGTGATGTTCTTCACATATGATTGAACGAAGTAGTCTAGCGGGTTCAGGTCGACGGAGGAGGGAGGCAAGTGGAAGAAGGGTACAAAGTTGTAGCACTCCTTCCTAATTTAAGCCTGGTTCTCTTTGGATTTGTGGGCCGGTGTACAGTCCTACTACCACACTCAAGGTCTGCCAGCGGCCAGCTGATTGCACCAAGATATCACAACGCTTGTCAACACATCCAGGTACACTTTTATGCTGACTTTCAAGCCGACTTCGGAGATATAAGGTGGCATGATGTGGCCCTCACTTGAAACCACACCAAAGACCATAACCGTGGCCAGAAACTTTGTTAATCACCCTGGGGACGTGCTTGTAATTCCTGGCAATCTAGCGATGCATTTTGAGATTGCTCACAATGGGACTGTTGTCATAACTTGGGTCTGTAGAGAGCATGATTTGTACAGTAGTGCATCTCCGTTATCGCTCGTTGAACATTGTGTCACTTTCCGACATAATAGAAGCATCCGATCGCTCTAGGGATTTGTACACAACTGGCCAAATAGTAGATGGTCTGCAACAACAAAAAAGAAAACCGGTTTTCATCAAACGAAAATGGAATCATGTTTTCTTTTGTAGAGCGACAATTTTATGGTTCCAGCCTGTATTCCAGAATACACGTTTAATAAAGGCAAACAATGGTTTTTGTTAAATGGATAGTTTCTTATTTGTTTTGCGATTAAAACGAATTAATTTATTTCATCTAATAAATATTTTTTTCTGAAAATTTCATTGTAGAATATTATATTTTTTTTTTATCTATCATCGCCTGAAAGGAGTTTGATATCGTCAATCGGCACTGCTTTACTTCCCTAATCCCTTTAAATGTTCCTTTAAGTACATGCTTATATTTCATGAAAATTGGCGGGGTTTTCTCGTGAAAGAGACGTTGCGCGTATTTTTCTACTTTCATAGAAGTTTTCTGGCTGAATTCCAATCTTTGGATGTTTCTTGCAAAAAAGTAAATCAAGAACTCTCCTCACCGAAGAAAAAAAAGTTTCTTTATTCTTTCGATAACAAACACAATTTCCATAAACAGGTTTTGTCGCAAGAATTTTACTGTAAAAGCAGTTGTTGACGTGTCAAGTTCAAAACTCATTAAATCAACCTCGGCGTGCCCCAAGAATCGATTACCAGGCCACCATTACTTCTGATTTTATTTTCCGATTTTCCCATGCATATTCTGAGATCATTTGTTGCAAATAATGCAAATGACACAAATTTCTATGGCAGCACTTTGAAAAGCACTGGTGATCAAATATTTTACTCGTTTTATTTCTTCATATGTAAATCGTGTAGAGAAGTTGGAAAAAGCGATTTGCTACTTTTTTCGTCTCTAAAAACAATGATCTCTTCTTTTCTCGCCAACACTCGGATCATTGTTTTACTCCAGGTAAAATAAATGACTCCACCCAGAAGACGTATATCTAATAAATTGCTGGACCTGTTAGAAAAGTGGTTGAATTATTTAATATAGTATGTAAATCAATTGATAGTAAAGGTTTAATCTACGTGTAATTAAACGTTTACCAAACCAAAATAACCAAAATAGTTCAGAAAGTTTTTCAACCAGTTTTACTTACAAAAGGCCAAAGTAACTTTCGCATACTCCTTCTCCGACTCACTTATTGATTTGGTCGAAAGAAAATCATTCTACTTTATCATAAATTAAATGTCGCAATTTCATGAGGTAGTTTCTCATTGGTCGCCGTCTATATTTAATTATCTTTACTCATTTCAGTCATCTCCCGACTTCCACGCCAGGGTCTTCGCTTTCCTTTGTATTTCTTCGATTTATGAGTTGACTTCATCGTAAACTATTCATTCCCACATCATTTAACGTCAAAGACAACATCAACGTCGTCTTTTGTTGCACACAAAAATAAAACGAGTTGAATTTCGTCTCGTTAAAGACGCCATTCTCTGCGTGATTAAAGCGCCACGGAAGATATCGACGACCGAGCAAACTACATTAACTATAAATTTATTCCATTCGCCGCGGAAGGTCGATTCTGAAACAGCATGTAATGTGCCCAGCTTGATGTAAACTTTACGGCTTTTCGACTAAAGTAAAACTCGTTTTCTGGGCTGAAATATTTCTATTTGCTGTTTTCGTGTTATACGCCGTGTTCGTCGATGGAAATGGCTTTTCCATTCATCAGAACATATTTCATTATTTCAAGATTGTAACACCTTTCCCCTCACACGTGAATATTGCGACCATTATTATATTAGGTTGATGCAAAAATAATGTCGTTTTTGATGTTTAAATATATATATATATACATACATGTATATATATATATATATATATATATATATATATATATATATATATATATATATATATACATGTATGTATATATAAACAACATCATTTTTTCACCAGCCTAATAACACTAAATGTAAGTTTTGTAAAATGTTCAACGCTGCGTTTCAGTTTGTACTCTTTCGGAAATCAACTAAATAAAGAATATAATTAGTGTATTTTATTTTAACATTCATTCTAAAGAGTGTGCCCATGAATCGTTAAAGCAATTATCTCTGTCCAGAGAAGCGGATGAATAATTAAACAAGAAGAAACCGCGAAAAATTCTACTCATGAAAGATTTCAAAAAATATTCGTAATCGTTTCTGATATCAAACCATATTTTCCACAAATAAACTCGTATTTATGTCTTGATTTCCAATACTGTTTATTCTCCCTTGTTTTTTTGCTAAACATTAATAAGCACACATGATGCAACGGAAAATAGTTAAAACCCCATGAACTCCTCTTTAAAGTTGTTTTTCTGTCGTAGATTGCGATGGTTCTCTTCAGTTCAGAAATAGTCTAGGAATTAGAGATAATCTTTTGAGATAAATACACAGATAAAATAAGGCGGGCAGTTTGGATCCAGTATGTGTGAAGCTCGTTCAGTATTGCATCTGCTGATGAAACGATCATCAATGTGGCCCTCCAACAGTAATTCTCTTGAACATTTGCGATTGAAACTTAATAGTTTATATTTATTAGATTTGTTATTTTTTAACGATTTAATTAACACTAAATGATATGCAGTGATTTTTTGTTATTTCAAATCAAACAGTGACTGACCGACCACGTAGTATATAAAGATGCCAAGATATTTAAAAATGTTTTTGTTGTGACTCATATGATTCGTAAATTGTACATGATCTAAATTCATTTAAGATTTTTTATCCTCTTGTCTTCGATGCACGGTTATAATTTTTCTTGCTTTAAAGAGTAAATGTCTTTTTTTTATGGAACTATTCTAGGAGACAAGTTTATTGCAATGGTTTTCTGTGAAATGTATTATAAGCGTCTTACATTTTACTGTATTATTGGATTACACAAACGACCAATGAATGGCATGCCTTTTATCATTCCATTCTACTCATTTTTTACACAGGGATCACCACTTATCAAGGCCCTGAAGCCACTCAGGGATAAGGGTTATTGCAAGTACATTACGTTAGTGTGGCGATTTGATGAAGTGTTTACTTAAGGGGGCGGTTCATTAGGAATTTGTTAACGTTGGACTTGAAGACATCCAAGTTGTAGTCAGGTGGGAAGCAGGCAGACTCTACTCTTCAAGTTTCTAAAACACGTGGTTGAATCTCAAAGTAATTTTTATATTAACTCAATCTCTACAATTAAAACTCTCTACATTTATTAAATATGATAAAAAAAAGATACTTTATAAACTGTAATAATAATTGATGCATATAAAACAGTGGACATTAAAATGACAATTAAACTTTGACATTAATTCTAGTTTATAGATTTATATAGTTTATAGATTTATATAGTTTATAGATTTATATAGTTTATAGATTTATATAGTTTATAGATGGATCTGTATGAAGTATATTTACAGCATTTAAGAGATTTTATTTTGTCGAAATCAACAAATGAACTCACACGTGTTAGTGCGAAGGTGGGAATTTTTGAAATCCTTAGAAATGATCGAACATAATTGCAATCTAAAAGTTAGAAACAGAAATCGATGGTGTCAACGTTAAAGAGAGTAATGCTTTACGCAAATGTTGCGCTATTTAGATGTGGGTAAGAAAGTAGTAAAAATCGGAAATCTCCACATAATGTTTAAATTAAGTAAAAATTGAAAAAAATCTACAGGAAGTTAAAAGTGTACAGTTATGCGTTATGGTCGAAGTGCATAGAAAAACTAAAGGGATTCTGCCTTTGAGAATTAGACGTGAAAATTATCAGACACGTGTTTCAAGTTATTCATCATCCAATAAAACTTGGAAGGCAATGATTTAGTTCATCAGGATGTACTTGCTGTAAATTAATGTAAAAAGTAACTCATATCTCAGAGGAATTATTACAATTATTTATTGGTCTTTTAAACTGCCCGTCCTATTTTCTTTATTTATAAGATTGAAGAAGAAAAAAGCCCACTAACTTTGCAAATGTTACTATCGCCATTACAGTCATCTTACGGTTAGATGTCACGAAATACTTTAAAAACGAGAATATCCATTCGCTATCCGCAGCATCGTTCACAATAAGGATCGGACATTATCCCACGCTTCACAAAAACAGAATAATCATATTCTATATGTTAAACGTGTATATATTTTAAATGACACTACAGATAAATAGTAAAAACGAATAACTTGAGAAATGTGATGTTTGTATACAGAATTTCTTCTGAGATCTATCTAATTTTTAATAAGCAAAATAATAAAGCCTCAATCCGAACATCGAAATAGAGTGAATAGATCCCTTCATAAATATCAAGGAGATGGTGGTGTCTAAATGATTAACGACACGGACTGACAACCTGTGTGTGCAAGGTTCAGATTCAGTTATGGAAGGAAGTTGGCAACCTTCTTGTGATCCTTTTCGTTAATACCCAATATCTTTATAGAAAGATATCCAGACAACGAATACCAACAAAATTATTTTGAATACAAAATAATCAAGTAACTAGCGAGGCCTGTGGAAATTCCTCAGCGGACTCTTTCATATGATATTTTTATGTTGGCATTCTGTGGATGTGAAGCGTAAATTGAGACACACTGATATTATTATAATTTGTTGATATGACTTCAAAGATATTTATCTAAGCAAGCAGGGATACCCTGCGTAGTCCAGTCGTAAAATACACTTAAATATGATCTTTTAATTTTTGAAGATTTATTATATATTGTTATAGAGTCAATTTTTTTTTATCAATTCTTAAATATTACAAAGTTGTTATTTCCAAAATAAAACATATATCCATATAACTTGGGTGCATCAGCTTGAATCGAAATTTAACCAAAACTTACGAAGAGAACACAAATATATATATATATATATATATATATATATTATAGTAATTTATAAAATATATATGGCGATTGAGCTACACGGAATATTCGGCGTTTCATCCACTCTAGGACTCCTCAGGCTTAGCTACACTAAATATTCGGCGTTTCATCCACTCTAGGACTCCTCAGGCTTAAGCGCATAAGCCTGAGGAGTCCTAGAGTGGATGAAACGCCGAATATTCAGTGTAGCTCAATCCCCATATATATTTTATAAATTACTAACTAGCTCTACCTACGTATTGAGCACTTTTGAAGTAAATACTAAAAATTTACGTATAAATCTATACTTTCGTATATTAATTTTATGTGAGCAAATTAAGTAGTTATATATATATATACACGCACACACACACACACATATATATATGTGTGTGTGTGTGTGCGTGTATATATATATATATATATATGTATATATATATATATATATATATATATAATTTGTGTTCGATCATATGTAAGCGAATCCGTAACCAAGACTTATGGAAAATTCTTGGTAAAATAGTTTATTACAAGAAATGAAAGGTCATAACAATTAAACGACAGTCACTCGGAAAAAAATGATGTAAGCGCGACACACAAAATTACACACGCTGTCGTATTAATATATAGACGCTCAACAATAACAATCATTAACAACACTTGGTAATATTACTTGCAATTTCTCTTTTAATTATGTACAAATCCCAAGGGCGTTAAAAGCCTACTATCATTTCTGAAAGTGATATAATGTTCAATGAGCGAGATCGGAGATGCGCCGCTGTGCAGCTCATGCTATTTACCGATTCAAGTCATGACAACAAGACCATCGTCAACTTCCTCAAAATACAAACTCGGACGGTTCAATACATGAGCGCACAGCTCAACGAAGTTTCCGGCTACGGTTATGGTCTTTGGTGTTGTTTTAAATGAGAGCTACATCATGCCACTTCATATCTTCGAAGTCAGCTTGAAAATCAGCAGCAAAGTGTACCTGGATGTGATGAAGGGTGTGGTGGTCCACTGGTGCAATCTGGTTGCCACTAGCAGATACTGGGTGTTGAAGCAGAACCCGATGGCGGCAACATTTCCTAAGAGACCCAGGCTTGGCTTTAGAAAGAGTGCTACAACTGTGTACCCTTATCTCACTGACCCTCTCGTTCACCCGATCTGAACTCGCTAGACTACTTCATTTGATCATGTTGAGGACATCACCAACATTACCTCCCACAATAACAAAACCAGCCTGATCGCCGAGTATTCGCCGAGCTTTTGGAAAGGGCAGCTCTCAGTTCCGGACCTTGTCAAGGTAGTGATTGAGGCTGAATGTGGCTACATTGAAACGATGTCAGCTCCACTACATAAACATGTTAGCTAGATTAATATTTCAAAAATAAAATTGTTGAAATAAAACTGCAGTGTTTTTTTTTTTTGTTTTTTTTGTTAGGTTGATACATTTATTGTTCTACCCTGTATGTGTGTTGATTAATAAATTGTTTGGAAATCGGAATATAGACCAGTTAGATTTCTGGGTAGATATTTTTTCCTGTTTAGCAATTAGTAGTTTTGTCAATACTAATATTAGGTATTCTAGTTTTGCCATGTCGGGAAATATATATTATTGCACGTGATTGCAATTATACGTGTGGTTTCATCGTTTACAATATACACGGATTTTGAAAAGATAAAAAGATAATCGAGTATAAAACTTGCATAGGACAGTGGATGTATTTTACACGTTACCGTTGATGAATGGAAACGGACGATACGAAACACGTGATCCATAAACAGTAACTAAGGAAATAACTATTTTTATGAATATTAAGCAAAGAGTACAAATAATCCAATTGCAGTAAGAGGTGGCCACTTATAATTCGTGATATTTATATAAAAAAGGATATTTTTCCTTTACTATTAGAAGAAACCTTCTCAATCAGCGATTGTCATGACTAGTAACAACCTACACGATAGCTTATCATTCAGACTCATCGACTTAACATTCACAAGCAACATGAAGTAGAAACAAATACACACAGTGTATGGAAAAGTGTAAAAAAAATCGCATGTTTGTTGTTTTTTCTTCAGTATTTGAGATTTCAGTGACTCGAACAGAAAAGATGACTACACACGATATTAACATCAACATTTGTGAAACATACCAAGACGCATATCAGCCTCAAAATTCGGATATTTGAACTATTGCTGTCCTATATATATATATATATATATATATGTATATATATATATATATATATATATATATATATATATATATAGAGAGAGAGAGAGAGAGAGAGAGAAATAAAAAGGAACAAACCGTATTATGTGTTCATCAAGTCTCGAAATAAAGACGAAACGTTGATGAACACATAATACGGTTTGTTCCTTTTTATTTCTCTATTTTGTCGGAATACTATTTCCATTATTTTCATATATATATATATATATATATATATATATATATATATATATATATATGACGCTAGGACTATGTGTATTGATCTACAGTAAAATAAATAAAGACGATGTAAAATAAGTATTGCCAAAAGTATAATGTAACTCGTTGTGTGAATTGCTTTGCTCCTTGAAATAATGTACAAACTTTTTTTGTATAATATAGCCTCTTGACGTGTATGCTGTATCGCATTTATAAAATAAATAACTTTTCTTTGCAATTTGTATAATCTAATCAATGTTTAGTCACAAAGTTTTAAGAAATTGAAATACCCTGAGCCTAATCGATATCCAATGGGTAAAACGTAATCATACTAATAAAAATCAATCGATCAAAGTATAATAGAAGAATAAAAATGGCATTTCAAACTTCGGACTTATTGGCAAACCCTGCTGCGATTTTAAACAGAAGTGCAACATAGAAATGGTGATGCCATTTTTAAGTGATACATTTCAAAGCATTTTAGATTAAAATACGACAGAACAATGTGTGTGATAAGCCAATGATGATGTTATTTTCATCTCAAGTTTGACAAACCAATGAAGATAACATTTGGAATTTAACTGTGACACACCTGATCAAGGATTGTGCTATATCACATTAACACAAAAACAAGCCAATGGATATACCATTATAAACGCAAATATAGCAGACCAATGCTGACGTCATTAATAAAGTCAGTAATAACATAAATATAACAGTTCGATCCGATGATAGAATATAAAATTTTACTAAGAAATGCAAATAATCAATTGATTTCAATCGTAAGCTTTATGGATTAACGAAAAACTCCTATTTCAAATAACCGTAAAGAATAGACCAACAGACTGAACTACTTATATTTATACTTTGGCACATATATTATGAGATACGTCTACTTAATAATTCGCATAACTGATGAAAAACAAAATGTGAGAGAGCAATCAATCAATGGAAAGAGTTTCCTATGAAAATTTGTATACAAATCAAAGCATTTCATATATTAAATTTTATCTTTTTGTCAATAAAACAATATTGATTTAGAAATCGTATATTAAACACTAAAGGATTTTTGTTGGGTGTTTTATTTGCTTCGATCAATATTCTAAAAAATTCCCTCATATATTCTTTTAAACATGAGCGGATTTCGATGGTGTAATAACGCCTGGCTCATAATTCAAGATCGAAATTACGCGATGTGAAAATGTCGGAAACTTTAGAACTCAAAAAATTAAATTACTTTCCGCTCATTCAATGTTTGCCTGCCAAAATAGTAGGCACGTTTACATAAGAAAACCGGTATTCCTATTCACTTATTTCCTGTTCCATTTCTTACAAGGTATACCCTCAAAAAGTGAAAGAAGGGAAGGTGTTGAATTGATCGGCTATATTGAGTATAGCATGGCTTAGTTTATAATCTATCGACTTGACTTAGTTGTGCGTCAACTTGCATTTAGAGTCGCGAAATCCACTTACCTGACCATCTTCTTCCGGCTTTTTTTTCTAAGCAAAAAAGAAAGACAACTAGAAATGTTTTGGCCGACAATCGATAAAGATACGCACATAAGATTCTCTTTGTTTCTAAATCGTCTGTATCCACTGTGCATGCACGACATGTTCCCTAATCAAACGCGTCGACTTCTATTTTCTTTTCGCTTTTCAAGAAGTCGTTTGGCATTTGGCTTTTAACAAACAAACGCACCTTCACTATGTCGACGCAGGCAGCCATGACACTTGAAAAGTGTCACCAAGTGTCGAGAGGGCGCGTGTCACTTGGCTTGACTGAGAGTTCACAAAACGTTGACAACAATTCATTGTTAAAACGTTGACGCTTTAACCGGCGTCTATACATTCGTCTAATAAGATGCCATATATGAGTGTCGTGGGGAAACGTCGATACACTGATAGACATTAGTTTAATCGTCGCAGCATCTTTATAACGATCCTCGATAATAGAGAAAATAGAGATGCATTTCGCAATCAATTCAAAATTATCGGACGATGTTTCGTATATATGTGTCTTTTTAAGTCGGTCGCTATTCTTATTTTAAATACAATACATTCTCGCCGACAAAATGAAAACTGCGCAGGTTGCATAACCGCGTGTATATAACAAGTCTCTTTAATGCCTTCATATTTTACACTTGTGTTTAACGTGTGTAACGTGTGTAACGGTTCTATAGAATGTGCGTGTATAACATGATGTATATATAACATGTGTTTGTGATCGACTAATTTTCTATATCTAATGGAGTTCATATATATGATGACGTCTGACATATATTGGTAAGTATGTATAACGTATAGATATAAAAAAGATATGAGTTGAATTACGTCATAGCAAGGATTAGTTTGAATATATACATTACAGGAAAACATTTAAAAATTTTTTTTTTTTTACAAGGTGATCACCACTTATCAAGGCCCGGAAGCCATTCAGGGATAAGGGTCATTGCATGTACAATACAATCAAAGCTCTCCAAAAATATTACAGGGAGACTTCTTGTCATTTCTTTGGATGGATGTTTATTTCATTTTTGCTGGTTTATCAACCAACATCTCTGGATGAATGAAGTCAATGTTTTCCTGTTTGGCAAGATATAATTCCGTGCCTTTGTCATTAAGTAAAATGTTGATAAATTGTTATATGTTTCATTTGCTGAACTGTTGTTGAAAGTAGATATATCTGTTTATTATGTGAATGCTCTGACGAACTCCAAGCACTTGTGCCCCCACGACGTGAACACCCTCGACAAATCCGACAGGCTGCTAAATCCCACGCCACACTGTAGAGATCCCTAGATTTTCCTCCTTTCTTTCCTTTTTATATATATATAGAAAGGAGGAAAATCGTTTGCCTTAAACCACTAACCTAGTTCTAAAACATATCCTTTGTTCGATAAAATGCATGCCCATTGGCTGATAGGAAGGGGCGCGGTGAATACTAGAAAGCTGATTGGCTAACTAAAATCCTCAACATATATAAAAACGAGAAACAACCACAGAATTCGCGCATAAGCCTGACGAATCCTATAGTGGATGAAACGCAGAATATTCAGTGTAGCTTAATCGCCATATATATTTATGAATTACTAACTAGCTCTACCTACGTATTGAGCACTTTTGGAGTAAAAACTTAAAGTTTACGCATAAATCTATACTTTCGTATATTAATTTTATGTGAGTAAATGAAGTAGTTATATATATATATATAAATATGTATATATATATATATATGTATGCGTGTGTGTGTGTAAATTTAACATTGTTGTTCTTTTTAACGGACGCAAACGTTGTATGTATAGCCAGCTTATTTAGATGACAAAAGAAAATTAGAACTTCGACACAAAATTACAAAAAATTATTATCATTTTTTTGTTATTTATTTTCTTTATTTACCAAATGTCAAATGCTGACACGTATTTTATATGAGTATTTTCTCTCTTTCAGATCGTCATGTCTGCCTGCTGTAAATACACGGCGCAAGATAAACAGGGCTGGCACCGGATATAGCAAACTCTCACTACACAGCACCAGACACAGCAAGTTCTTAATCGAAAATGTAACAGGAAGAAATGTAGCGTGCATACCAGGAGTAACTTGCAAATCGTCAAGGGTCTTTTTATTTATCTTCTTTTTTCCTTCTCCTATTCTTCTCTATTTTCCCAGTCTTTATGGCTGTATATGCATTCCATTCTGTGACGTCAGAGTTACGTTACGGCTTAAAATACTGAAATATCACGTCATTTTAATGGATTAGCATGGCTACGTTACAAATATAATAATTGCTTCAACAAGGTTTTAGAGTCTAGAATCCCTATTCCTTGATCAATGTATATTTTCCAAGTGATACGACGCCATTCATACTGAACATTGCCGATGAGCAATTATTTATCTCTAATATTTCACACTGTTTTACAGACGGAGAAGGATTTTACAAGTTAATATAGAAAGGCATTTAGAAAGTATATTCCCATTCTTTTGGAACCCTTTGAAATGTTGAGAAGTCAGAGGGTTAATTGATGTAATGTGGCAGTGTAGTAAATGTTATGATGTAAATTGGATAGAATTTGATTATTTGAGGACAACTCAACAAGAACTTGTCTACATTGGATTTGATTACTGCTATGTTGTATTTAAATGAAGCAAACCAACGGAACAGTGTTCGCCAAGCGGACAGTTCTGGGAAAGGAACTTTGTTCATGGAATCTGAGTTTAGGTTTTGGCACAGATAGAGTGTAGGGGAGATAGTATGTAGTGGTTGTTAGTTAGTCGAGTGTTTTTTTGTGAATGCTAGGCAAAGGAGGGGACATAGATTGTTCAGTCGAGCATATGCCTTGAAAATAACGACAGACAGAGACCGGCTAGCAACGGCTCTTCCGTGGGAAAGAGATTGCAGAGAAGAGCAAATGACATCATCTACTTGGTTTCAAAGCCAGTTTGGGATCTATTAATTCTGGATAGGGCGCGCCGAGAAGCCCTAATGTGGCAGCACTACTCCATACTAGGGCGTACATTGCTCTTATACAGATAGACGATTGCATCGGCAATGAGGTACCTACTGGAGCGGTAGAGTGATCCAATTATTTTTCCAGCGATCTTGGCAAGATTTAAAGAGCAATATCAGTAATAAGATATAGCCGAATTCATTTTGAATCAAAACGATTCATTAATAAGAATAGTAAAAATGTTAAGCAAGACTGTTAACAAAATAATAGAGAAAACGCGAGGGAATATCTAATACAAAAACTGTAATGTATGATCGAACTTAAATCATCTTTTAATGGCGAATAGACAGAAAACAAGATGGCGATATATTTTACCGCACAGTATCTCGATGCAACGACGAAAATACATTGAAAAGAAAACAACAATGTTCTAATAAGTTGTAAGAATTAACATTGACGTAAGATTGGTTGTTGCTTTCTTTATGATAGATTCATGATGCTGCATTACACCGGCTCTGAATAAACTATTTTCATTAAAACACACATACATGAATGAAGATTTTAGGTAAAATAAACACATTAAAGCAAAAAAGATTGACGTACAGAAAAGAAGTTTATTTAGAGATTGTTCATAATCTTTACATTTCGTTTCAACAAACACGACATAAAATAAGTACTTGAAAAAAAGTTGAATACCCTTTAGTAAACTTGAATGCCTACTGGAGTGAAGAATGTCTACTGAAGATAACTCGAATGCCTACCGGAGAGAATTTCGATGCATACTAGACACTGAGTGTCTAAAGTTTCGTAGTACACGATTTTGTAAGGACAACCTGGTATGAAAATACTTTTACCTACACGTAAACCCTGACTAAATATTCAAAATCACATAGTATTCGCGGCCCAAATAAGATCTAAGTTTAGCCAACACTCAATGGCTTATACGATGAATAATGCACCTTCTTTAAGTGATGTTGCCTATAATATGAGCACTAAACTTGATAATGCACCAGACTAGATGAATTCTCATCTTTGAATCCAGTAAGACAAACAGACTACAAGAAAATACTATAACTGTTTAACTGGTCAATTGAAAAAAGGCAGATTAATATTCTTTACTTTCTTACTGTCTCAGTGTTCGAGAGGTAAGTGGGATTTAATGGAATATGCGAATATCTATCATATATAGAGAGAAAGTGTTAGCCCCTTGATTTTCAGAACTTTGAATAAAGTGACATGAAACGCACACACACACACTTAGACACACAGAAGTACACACACACACTCACACACGCATATATAACGGTTGTCACATCTAGACAGAAGAAGACCATCTTTCCCTTTCTTTATTGTAAATTATTAATCCATTTCCTTGTACTTTTAAAATATTTTTGTTATTTTATTTTATATTTATTTTTATTTATTTATTTCACTTTATTATTTTATTTATTATTTTATTTTCAATTTTGTTTATTATTTTATTTTCAATTTTGTTTTATAGATTTATACACACATACATATATACATGGGGAGACGTAATCAAGATGCAGTTGCTATCTTCTGTAGAAACGAAGATGACTATTAAGACCTACTCTTTGCAGAGGCCACTCTTATGCTGAGATTAAGGGATGTCAACTGATACTGCT
Organism: Euprymna scolopes; assembly: GCF_053919585.1. Taxonomy (NCBI): domain Eukaryota; kingdom Metazoa; phylum Mollusca; class Cephalopoda; order Sepiida; family Sepiolidae; genus Euprymna; species Euprymna scolopes. The sequence goes on from NC_136484.1 coordinate 2,104,873, forward strand.
TTACTGTGGACATTCATATGACGCTTAAGACCTCCATTTGTAATGCAAATAGAACTTCTGTGCTACGCTATGTTTTCTCCGTCCAAAAAAATACTTATTTCCATGTGATCGCTTATATAGCTCCGAATAAAGTCATTTTACCGCATAAATCAGAAACAAGGTTTAGCACAAAAGCATCTGACAGTTCTGACAGAGTTTTGTTCTTTTGTATGTGTTGTGGATGCTTTCCTTGTATAATTTCGCCATGAAACAGGCGCTTGGATAATCTCTCATCGTCCATCCTTGTTAGTTTTTCAGCCCATCTCATCTAATCGCGTATCATCAATTTTTCAAAGCATGGCACGTCAGATGTAAAAGAGTTCCACTTGATGGCCAGAATGTGTCTAAAATATTTCTGATGTACTCTCCCCATGACATGTATGTGCCTACCATAAGTTGTCCAGGCTTCAAAAGAGTAATGTAATGATGGTATAATGCAGGATTGATAGACAGTAATATTTAGACGAAGGGTTATACCTTTGTCAGACCATACTCGCCTCTCTAAGCTACCAAAACTCTTAATCTCACGATGTATCCATTTAGTTGAACTCAGCATCTAGGGTTCCATCTCTTGCAATAGTGCTACCCAAATACACGATGATGTCACCCCCAGAATACGGCATAATCATGTTTGACACACCGGCTCTCGTCAATCACCGAAGTTAAGCAACGATGAGCCTAACCAGTAACAGATGGGTGACCATTTGGAACTTCCAGGTGCTGTATGTGCTCTCTGCTTATCTCGGCATTGTTTCCAATCGTCTTGGACTTCTGCTTGCCACTGGACTCAAGCAGTGCCGATCCACGGGAAGTGTGGTTGAGGAATGCACCACCCTTGCCACAGAATTACAGGACCAGCTGTCCCTACAGGGGGTATCCTTTGTCTTTCGTGATTGAACGGAGGCATCGGACGGATAACAACAGCAAGCCTGTGGTTGTTGACAAAAATAGTTGGTTCCACATACAAATGACCGATGTTGAAGCCTTTGAAAACAAATTCATGATACTATGTATATCTTCCTCCCTATGGGCCACAAGATCAGACTCATCTGCATAGACCAATTCATGAACAAGAGCTTAAAGACCCTTGTAGAAGCATCAAAGCATGAAACCGACGAAAATTAAATACTTTGCCTGTATTGCTGAAACGCAAATAAACACCCAGAAAACAATCTTTACAGAGAAAGGCATGGTTATGCGAGTATAGATAATACCTCAGAGAAATTAAGCCTCTGCCTTGAGTAGTTCCAAGTAACGTGGACAAGGTGTAGTACTAGTTAGTCTCCCTCTTAAGTTCTGGAGGGTGACTATACTGCGGGAACTATATATATATATATATATATATATATATATATATATATATATATGCGTTGGATGTGATAACTAATGGCTACACATAAGCAAACATATTTCAGTGACAACCCTGACAGGTTAAATCACCTCATCAGGCCAAAACATGACCTCTTTGATAATTAAAACCAATAAATTGGATAATATCATGTCCAAGGTTAAGAAAGGGGTAACCAGATAAGATAGGTTATCACAATATACAAATTGACGTCCCAATATAATTTTATGCTTCTTTTTTTTTTCAACTATATTTATTTCTATTCTGTACATTATATACATTCATCAGTTAAGATTAATAATCCAATCTTTATTCATTATACTAGTTATTTTTAAAATAGATAATATACGTTTAAAACATTAAATTACATTTAAAACAGGTGATTAAACGTTTAAAACTAAATAAGATTATATATATATATATATATATATATATATATATCTTGTGTCTGCATAAAATGTTACGACAACATATATTTTATGTATTGATTTTAAGTATTTACTGGAACAGTGCTCAATACAATAGTAGAGCTATGAAGTAAGTTATGAAAATATGTATGGAAATTAAACTACACAGAATCTTCCGCATTTTATCTCCGTAATGAATTGTCAGGCTGTCTTTCTCTCTTTCTTAATTTCAGCCCCCTCTTTCTCTCCTTCTTCTATCTATCCATCTATCTATATACACATACATATATATATTATATAGGTAGATATAAATATATGTATATATATACACACACACACACACACATATATATATATATATATATACTTCTACTTCCGTTTTGTCTATTGTTGCAGTATAGACAGAAAGTTGATCGTAGTAAGCAGATACACGAAACGAACACACACACACATATATATATATATATAAAATAAAATATTATATATATATATAAATAAATAAATAAATATATATATGTATATATATATATATATATATATATATATAAAATAAAATATTTATGTCTCGGCAGTAGAGTGAAAAGCATATCTTATTTTTTTTTTATTAATATTATTGGAATTTTTCCCTTGTACACATTTTTATGAATTATTCCATGGATTTCTGCCTTTGGGTTATTTTGGACCATCTTCCAATTACGGGATTTCCTTGGATTTTACTTGTGCAAATGGAGATTCAATTAACTTTCTTGAAGTTATATATTTGGATTTTACCTTCACTGGATTATTTATCTTACACCAGACTATGCATTCACGTGTAATCACCTTTTTCTTCACCGTATTCCCTCTGCTTCACTTTTTTGTTATCAAGTAAGATCTTTGACTTACTTGTTGTTTCATCAAATACTTTTGAATGCAAAATCCGATCCTGCATTTTGCGAATTCCTACCCTCTGATGAAAAGGAAAGTATTTCTTCGAAACTCCGCGGATTAAGGACTATCCACTTATCAAGTGTTTCCTTTTCAGATTAAATATGTTTTTAACTCTTTTTCAAAGTGTTTTTAACATGTTTTATTAAGTGTTTGCTCGTATGTATATATATATATATATATATATATATATATATATATATATATATATATATGTATATATATATATGTCAGGTCATGTCATATGCTACTGGTACCATGTAACCCAGTACTACCTGCCTCATGGTCGGATCACCGGTGACTAAACTGGTTCCCCCACCAGACTTGGTGAGGAGGGCGGCTAGTCTCCCTGAAGGATTAAAAACAAGACCTTCCAAAGGGCGAATGAACTCTTTTTCTGTGTCAACGGCCAACTAGCACCGTGTATAATTGTGTGTGTATATGTGTATTGGGGTGGAGAGGGCTCCCGTAAGCCGCGGTGAAGGCAACCTTTCTAGGAGAAGCAAATCTCTGATTTAAAAAACCATAAAGCGGGAGACCAGTACCCGCAATAAGCTGGTCTGCAGTTTAATTTGTTGCTGGCTATCTTGCTCTTGCTTGTTGCTGGATCTCAACATTTTGAACCGAGAGAGAGACTTAGCTGTCGTACAAAGCTAAGACTCTGTAACATCATCTTTATATAGATACTCCCTCAGGCATTTGGACTCATGGATTTTAAATGCCTGAGGGAGTGGCACTCGTCTGACAAGACGTTGCAATCATCATATATATATATATATATATATATATATATATATATATATATAAGGCTGAATATCTGTGTGTGTGTGGTCACGATTAGGCTCCTATATGGTTGACTATTAAAAAAAACTGATTACATATAATGATAGAAGATGTATCGAGACACAGGAATGGGTATATTTGATCTGGCAGAACGGTGGTTCATTTAAATTGTGGGGTCTGCGTTTGCGCCTGGTCCACAAAGTATGGAAATAAAAAAATTAAAAATTAAAAAAAACAAAAACGTTTACAAGTGTTTTTGATATAGATGCACATAAGAATACTTTGATAAGTATGTTTTAACTTAAATAGGGATAGTATAATATAATTGCGAGGTCTACGTTCGCGCCTGGCCTCCATAGAATGGAAATAGGCACAAACTTTAATAAAGACTTTTCATATGTATCTGCGTAAGTATACTTTGATAATTATGTTTGAGTTTGAAGAAATATGGTATAATAAAATTATGGGGTGTTCGTTCGCACCTGACCTCCATATAATGGAAATATGTCACAAAGTTTAACAAGGTCTTTTTATATAGATCCACAGAATATTGTGATAAGTGTTTCAGTGTGAACAGGTATGGTATAATAAATTATGGGGTTTATCTATTTTATTTTTACTTTAATCATATTTTGCTTTGGTTTTGATAACCCCAAACTCGAAGCTATCCCTTTACAACTCTTCCTTTTCATATTCTATCATACTTTCATAAATAAGAGTCCATTTTCTGTAGGCTGTTTTTGAACCTAGTCAACGACGGGTATTTTGCTAGTATATATATACATTCATAAATTATATACATATATATATATATATATATATATATATATATATATAATTTATGAATGTAACTTTTCAAATATCCATTTCATCATTTTAAATCAACTCGTTATGTTCTGCATCATTCAACTAACAATGTGATCATTCTCTTCAAGTATAACTTTTGAGTGAATTTATGTCTCAATAACTGGTGACTAATTAGGAAGAAATAAAAGCAAACAAATAGTAATTACTGGCGAGGATCAATTCACTTTTGTGAACTGGGACTGAAGTGTTGTATTCAATTATATTGAATACAAGAAAGTAGACCCGTCATTACTCGGGATCTGATGAGGATCGAACAATGGTCCACAATTCTATTACCTTCATTGTAAACGAAATCAGTTAAATCGACCATATTTTTTTAAACAAATCGATTGATTGTCTGGTCTAGTCAGGTGACCTTAACTTTGTCTACAATAGATTTTAATCTACAGTGCACTGTAGAGAACCTACAATTGATATTATAGAATATTTTCTATAAAAGATTAAATTAAAGATTAAAATGCAAAGGTTACGCATCATCATTCAATTCTGCTCTAAACAGAAACATTTTTTGCGAACGCGCTCCTGTCTTATCAAAGAACCTGCTGTTGATCTGATGCGCCGGTATCTTCTATTGATACAGTGATAAAAGTTCTAAAATGCATTAGGCTGTATCAGAGAGTTAACTTTTGTCAAAATCGAACTGTCATTTCTTTAATCGGATTTTTTTGTTCGATTATCGATTATTTACATTATCAGTGGCATTCCGATACAAAACTTATCTAATAAGGCCCTCAGACACATAAGGGATATTAGTGTAAATAAAAAGGAATAGGCCTAGTTGTTTCGGAATCCAGAGGAAGCGAACTCACATACACACACGAAATCCGTTTATTTATAAATAGACGAAGTTTATTTCCTTTAATAATTCCAAGACGCCTTCTGTATCACTGAATGCACTGGCTAAAGATACACTATCCAAAAATACTTCTCTCAACCTACTGGGCCTACCGTTCAGAAACAATATTAATTTGGGCAAATACATTGAGGTAATGGCCAGTGGCTTCTATCTGCGTGCTAGAATGTTATTCACACCTGTATCTCTACAAAAAAAAAAAAACAAACACAAAAAAAACACACACACACACACACACAAAACTAAAAAAACTATTCGCCCATGCATGGATTATTGTTGCCATATCTGAACTGATGCATCTGTCACTAGTCCTTCGCACCTAGATAGTGTTTAAAAAAGAGTCACAAGCCGAATAGGTCTCACACTGTCAGCCAAACTCCAACCTTTGTCTTCTCGCCGAAATATGGCATGCCTGTGCTTGTTTTACGAGTACTTTATTAGAAAGTGCTCGAACAAACTAAAAGCCCTAGTTGTTCATAAATGTAAATGAATTCGACATACCCAACAAGCAGCAAAATCCCACCCCACACTGTAGAGATATCTAGAATTTGGAAAGCCTTTTACTTAAATAGCTTCTTCCTACGAACTGCTAGACTTTGGAATTCCCTCCCAGCCCCCTTTTTCACTGACTGAATTGACATGCAAATGTCCAAGTCTAATGTGAACGAACATCACGCTGCTCAACTCCGTACATAGTTTTTCTGCAAATTTGGTCCCAACTAGTAGTTCCTTACGATTAAGTAGGGCTGTGCCTTGTTTGGGGTGAAAACAAAACAGATTTTAAAAAAAGTAAAGATAAACGTGAAGTCATGTTTATATAATGTTTCGAAGCTGAAAAAAAGACAACGTAATTTATAACTGAATGAGAGTATGCGACCCTTATTAAATTAAATAAATGCCGTGCAGTATATTGAATTCGACAAGACTCACCTGAAGAAGGTAACATAGCCCGAAACGTTGTGCCAATAACACTCAAGGTAAGAACGTTAGTACGAACAGTACAAATAATATAAAACCATCATCGTTAAACGCGCAGATTGAGTTGACGCAACTGGACAATAATCGTTCGTTTTGTGTTTAGCGCTGATTTACTTTTTGCCTTTATAAGAAGAATCATTGGTCAGTGTTATAATCCTTATTCAAACTGTCTTCTTTCTTTCTCTACTTAAGATGTGCTAAATTCATTCTTTGTCTTCTGAAACCCTAGTAAGGAAACAGCAAAGATAAACTTGATAAAACGCAAAGCATGACATTTTTAATCGGTTGTTTGTAGACAAAAAACGTTGCGCTCGATTTGTTTTAATCGCCAGTAAAAACAAAAACGAAGAAACGATCGAATTTCAAAGCACTTCCGACTTATTCTCTTAGTCGTTCTATCAAATGCGTTTTCTTGATTCGCAATTGCTAACAAGAAATAAGTAAATTAAAGAGAGAGTGGGTTCAAATGCCAACTGAATTGCACTCAGTCACCGATTAGAAAAGGTCATTGTTAGGGATCGGGTCGGAAGGCAACAAATGCCGAAAACTAAAAACAAATGATGTTAATTATGTAAGCAGTTAAATTAAAAGACTTTCCACAAACGAAACGTAATAAAAATGTTTTTATTAGAAGTAATAAGAGTAAAACTGAGTACAATCCCTTTTTAAGAAAAAGGAAATAAATAAATATACAGATACTATTTGATATCTCTTCACAGCAACACATGAAGTAAACCTGCTATATCTGGACTGAGGTTCTAAATAAGTTGCATTTCACTTGGCCATACCGTTTCCTTTTCTCTGCAAACTCTCTTTTACAAACGTATGTTGCTAGTCTCAATTGTTTTCTTTAAATTGTTATAGCATGTGTTTTTCAGAATTATCTAATCTATTTCCTCTTTGAAAAAAAGTGTTCACCGAAAGTATTCTGTATCACTAAAATGCCACCGTTCGCTCATCCATGGGGTATATTTGTCACATCTGATCTGGTGTATCTATCATTAATCTTTCCCTCTTAGACAGGCTTTAAAAAAAGAGTCTCAAATCTAATATCGCCATACTCCAACCTCTATCTTATTGTCACAATGCTGCATCCCTGTGCCTGTTTGCAAGTACTTTAATAGCATGTGCCTTGATGAACGCATATCACTTGTGTTTCTTCAGCGTACATACCACCCCGATCTCTAGAAGCTGGAAAGTATTCTGCCTTCATGACGTATATTTGTCACATCTGGTCTAAAGGTTCTGGATAAGTTGCAGAAACGCATCAGCATCTTAATTGCTCATATCTTTTTTATTTCTCTGCGAACTATCTTTTACGGACGTGATGTTGCTAGTCTCGGTTGTTTTACTTAAATACGGTTATAGCACGTGTTATTTAGAATTGTCTAATCTAGAGTTTCCCAAATTTTTTTGGCAACCGCCCCCTAGAACACTCGGATACCTACAGCTGTTTCCTCCCTATATGCATCTTTACATAACATTAATTAGTAGCAGTGGTAATACCTAATTCACGTGAAAATAAATAATTGAATATTCACATAATTTATTCAACAAAATTCTACTCTGCTAATGGAAGCGGAATAGTAACAACTATAAATCTAGGGGATCAAATAATAAATCATAACATTACTAATATAATAATCAATAAAAATTACTAATACAAAAATCAATAAAAATTGCTAATACAATAATCAATAAAAATTGCTAATAAAATACTCAATAAAAATTGCTAATACAAAAATCAATATAAATTGCTAACACAATAATCAATAAAAATTTGAATAAAAATCTATCACCACTCAATGTTCAGATTGTTGTTGAATATCAGCAACAACACATACGAATGTTATTAGAAGCTCTCAGTCTTTCACCGCCCACCTAAAGGATTTCAAAGAGCCCCTATACGATAAATGTGACCACCGCCCACCTTGTCTTGTAACGCCCCCCCTCTCGTCTCATCTCTTCCCTTTTGTTTCAGCTCGTTTGACTTATTAGTCTAATTGTCTCCATCATTTGACAGTTTTGCCACCTCATTCTAATACAACTTCCTATTATAGTAGCTTCTTTACAAGGACCTACAAATTTGTGTAATTCTCTACCCGCTGATTGTCTTTTTCTTGACTTATAGCCTTGGTCTTTAAGTACTACCGTCAATAGCCATCCTTTGTCTTCGGGGTAATCATTTTCCGTTCGTGTTAGTTACTTACGTGGTGCCTCATTAAGTTTCCAGACTTTTTTCGTACAGGCGCTTTTATTGATAGCAAACATATTAAACTCCATGTACCGCTCCAATAACCCCTGAAAAGTCTGCACGGGGGTTCTCTTGTGTGAGCATGTCAATGACCCCACTCGCAATCTCCTTCATCTGTTCAATTGTCTCATAACGACAGTCTCCAAGGTTTTCCTTGAGTTTTGGGAATAAGCAAAAGGCAAAGGTTGCAAGGTGTGAACTACAGAGAAGGTGTCAAACTTTCTTGATGCCTATCTTCATCAAATAGTATGTGACAAGGAGGGGGCAATTCCACTGACATTAGACTGTGCACATATTCTCTCTATATATACACACGACGGTTCTTATACATGAAATTCGTTATTTGGACAATCAACTCTTGTGTTCTGACTTCCTTACTCCTCCCACACCTCTTATCATCCCTCACAAGCTCGCTGCCTTTCAATGAATCTCTTATGCGCTCCAGGAACTGCTTTTCGATTCGTTCAAGATTGTCCCAAACAGTCTGAAACATTCCATACTTTTCTGTGGCATTTTTTCAAGTTTAAAACAGAATTTTATTGCATGTCGCTCTTTTAAAGTGTCCTTACGTCCAGACTGGACTTTTGAAATTCATCAGCTGTGGCAATCAGACTTTAGTAGGGTGTATTCCAATTCCTGATTTAGATGTTCATTTGAACCTGAAATAATGAGAATTGGTCAGTAATCGTACAAGATGTATAGCAATAACATACTGAATTTACAAGAGTCTACGATGATGATAAATGTACAAAAAACTCTTGAAATGTATTTAAGTAAATTCGTACAACAAGTGAGAACATCTAATTTGGACATTATTTTTCGTATTTTATGCTCCAAAAGTTATAGCGTTGATGCGTTATTAACGCAAAGAAATGTTTATTTCATTAGAATAAATTTAGCATAGTGGTTATCGTCATTAAATCTAAAAGAAAAAATACAAGATCTGAAATGTTGTTAATATAATATCATATAATATGCGGAATTTCATATAATACTACATAATATGGAGAATTTTATGGGTTATAATATAAGTCAATTTTCTAAACTCAACAATGAAAGATAGCGAAATTATCGCCAAACGCGTGACTTCCATATTTCCGTAACCTTGTTTTTTAAATGAGACATATCCAAATACAACTACTCGTTTCCTGGAATTTTAAACATTATTTTCATTTTCAGCGGCCTAGAAAACGGATAATAGTGATACTTTTAAAGGATTTTTTGGGGGGGAAAAATACTGCACCTTTACCAATGTTCTAATCATAGTCATTTGTTTTGCTAGTGTAGCATATAAATTACAAAATATCTAATATTTTTACGGATCGTTTTTTCTTTTTGGTGGGTTTTTAGCCGGTTATAATAATTTTAAAGGATTAAAAATGGGTCAAAATTGAAAAACCGTCATACATTTACAATATTAATCTTAGTTTATTATCATTTTTTTAATTTTTAATCAGCCAATATATATGTCACGTTGGTTCACTGGTAAGGTCACCAGCTTCGAATGCGACAGTTTTGCTTTCGGTTTCGATTCTAGCTGATGGCACATGAATACTATTTTTTTTCTTTTGAAATCTCGGCTTTACAATAATATATACGAAATTGGAACTAATTAAAGTATTATATTTAAGCGTATATGTATTTGACGACTGGGAAACGCCTGGCGCCCCTATATATATATATATATATATATATATATATATATATATATGTATATACACATAGGGTAACCCCCCCAAAAAAAAAGTTAAATGGAGACCATCTAGAACATATGCTGTAGAACGGAGAAAAAAAGGCCAAAGACCCTAGTATTTTGATGTGATGTTTTGAATATAATAAACTAGTTATGACCAAAGTTTCATTTCATTCGGACAAAACACTAAGAAACGGGACCTAATTAGAGTTAGGGCCCGTTTATATATATATATATATATATATATATATATATATATATATATATATATATATATATATATATATATATATATATATATATATATATATATATGTATATATATATATATAATTTGAGGTTGCGATTTTCCAAAGGTAAGTTAACCAGTGAAATATAACGAGGTTCATACGAGAGTGCTCAATACAGAAGTAGAGCAAGTTACATTTGTCTTTACATAAGCATTAGTTTGTTGCTACACACCCATGAGCATGTTTCGGTCTACCAGTATTTACCAACTAGAGACCTCATCAAGCAACAACCCTTATTTCCGAAAACGGAATTAAAAAAAAAAACAACAAAAAAACACCGTTTTCGGAAATAAGGGGTGTTGCTTAATGAGGTCTCTAGTTGGTAAATACTGGTAGACCGAAACATGCTCATCAGTGTGTAGCAACAAATACTGCTTATGTAAAGACAAAAGCATATATATATATATATATATATATATATATATATATATATATAATCATCCACATACAGTACTGTTTCGCTGTTTCACAGCTCATCAATGCGGATATATATATATATATATATATATATATATATATATATATATATATATATATATATTCTTTTATTGCACATATGTGCATGCACCTGTTGACGTGTGATTCATATGTCTTACGTTATTGGGTGTTGTCAACTTGCCCGTTCCACGTTTATTAGTTTATTATATGCGTAATGTGTTTAAAATAAGTAATTTAAGTTACAATAGCAAAGCGAGAAAGAGAAGGGATTGAGAAAAAAGAGAAATATAGATTTCCTATTTTCTCTTTCAATTTTGTACCCTTTTCTCGCTTTGTTTTTCTTTTTTTGTTTGTTTTCTTTTTTAAGAAAAGGCCGTTCAAGCAATTAATTCTCTATAAATCTCCGGCACACAAAACAGGCGTCGACACGATTTTTGAAACCAGGGAAATACATTGACGGAATATTTAATGCACTTGCGACCAACATCCTTCTTTCAACCCAACACTTCCTCCTCATTTTCTTTGCTGACTTGACTCTCTTTAAGCTTTCCTTATCTTCCTTCCTTTCTCTTCTCTCTTTCCTTCTCTCCCTCTTTCTCTCTCTCTATATAAATCTATCTATCTCTCCCTTTCTGCTTTTCTCTTTCGGATCCAATTGTGTGCATATCAACATACACGTTTTCTTGTGTGTGTCTGCGTTGCGCTTGTTCCTTGAACTCTACAGCCATTCATCTATTTTCTTTTTGTCGGCCACGCTTTGTCATTTCCATACGAATGGCCTAATTTTCTTGCACCCCCTTCCAAATATACACAGGGGCAGCAATTAACAGCCCGGCCATCGAGATGGAGACAGCTTTCATATGAATCTAATGGCGTAAATTTGAACCATTTCAGAAATTGACAACGAAAAATAAACTATTTTTTAGCAGTCAGTAGAGTAGCTGAGTAACCTTGCAATAGGCAACAATAAAAACAAACACTGCGACAAGTCATTTACGAACTTTGCTGAAAATGGACGAAATCAAATAACGAGAGGAATTTGTTTTAATGTAGTTTTCTTATGTTATTTATTTTTATTTGACTTTATCCTACAGTGACATTAATAAAAGGACACGGTTATATCTACAGGCACATAAACAATATACTTTTCTTTTTTATAATTTTATTTCTTGAAGATTGTAACGCTGGGTATGGGGCAGCCAAACCAGCTGCTAACACTGTCCTGGTTTTTATTGAAACCAACCGAGAACTCTTTTTAGTATCCTCGCTGTTACCTTAAGTGCAATTGTCTCAATCTCTTTTGCACTTGGTTCACCAGGGATATTAGTTAGGTAGGACTTCAGGTTTTTCTTCATAAGCCCTGTAGCACCTATAATAACTGGTATGATATATATCACCTTAAGATTCCAGTTTCTTTTCATATAATAACTAAGACCTTGATATTTGGTCTGTTTGTCTCTTTCAGCTCTGTTTAGACCTCTATCATAAGGGACACTCACTTCAACCAAGGTTGCTAGTCTTTCTGCCTTATTCCATATAACTATGTTAGGTTTCACAGCAGCATTTGCAAGGTATGTGGCTGTAGGGATTACATGGTCGTAATGTATAGTATACAAGTCATTTCTAACTGTTCTTTAGGGTTGCTGTTTCCAGGGCTTGTTGCTACACTTGATGTTTAATTTTTTACAGATGGTCGATTGGAGGTACTTACATACTCTATCATATCTCGCTGTGTAGTATCCATCAAAACTTTGCATCTTTATATCAGATGACTCAGACTTTTCAATTCTGTGTGACAGAACCTACATTTGTTGTCATTACTGATACCTGCCATCTTCTTGAATGCATTAGTCATCAATCCCTGATTTTGAACAGCCATTATAACCATTTCCTGATCATGGTGGGGGAACCCCTCTTAAGCCAGTCCAAGGAACCTTGTTTGTCAATGTATTTCTGAGAGTCCCCCCGAAAATACTTTGCACGCTGATGTTGGTCCTACTCTAAAGTTCAGTCTTTGGAAGGTTTCAGTATATTTCTGCCGGCTGTTTCTTGCTATTTCTGTGGCTGGCTTGTTTAGTGCGTCATTCTCATATGTAAGACAGCCCTGATCAAAATGCTTGGCCAGCTGGGTGACTGATGTTGTTTTGCTGGCTCTTGTCTCTTGATGTTCGTATACCATTGAGATAGTGAGATTCTGAGAGCTTCTCAGATCTTAGATCTCTATGGCGTCCCTGACTTAAATTGGATTGTTATTCAGGAGCTTGCTGAGTGGGTCTATCGCCATACAGAAGAGTAAAGAAGATAAGTTGTCACGTTGTAATATTACCCTTTTGATCTTTCCTTCAGGGATGATGATCTTGCCTCCATTGTGACTTAGTGATATGGTGGTTTTCGACATCTGAAGGTGAGCTGCCAGTGTTTCTTTAATTACCGGGTAGATCTTGTATAACTCAAGGCACCGAAGTAAGCACAAGTGTGTCAAAAATCTTCTGGTAATGAAGCCATGCCATGTTCAGGTTTCTTCTTCTAAGATGGTCTTGTTGATCAATAGCTGGTCTTTGGTACCGACGCATTTTCTTCTGCACCCTGTCTGCTCTTTTTCGAAGTAGGTCCCAGGAGATGGTTATATATATCGTCGGCTACCAGACCAGTAAAAAGCTTGTAGGTGGTTATTAGACAGCATGTTGGCCTGTATTTCTACGTTTATTTGGGCGTTGTATCTCCTTGGTCTTAGGTATGAGGCCGGTATCCAGGGTGGAGTTGCTTCATGCCTGGACATAAATGTGAGGACGAAAATCAATAACACACATATACACGTGCAAGCATCCACTTATGACTGCATATATATATATATATATATATATATATATATACATAAACATGCATAAACATAATGCATATTCATATATATACATGCTTATGTAAAACAAATAAAAAATATATACATACATACATACATACATACATGCATACATACATGCATGTGTGAGTGTGTGTTTTATATACGGCATAATAAGGTGACACGTTTGTACTAAAATCAGTGACCATTTGGTAATTCCAGGTGCTGTAGATGGTCTTCGCTTCTCTTGCCATTGTTGATATTCAGTTCTGCCTCAGCGCTGAAGCAGTGCTGATTTAGGAGAGGTGTAATTGGAGTTTGCGCAACCCTTTCCTCATAATTACACGCACAACTACTCTTACAGTCACTGTCTCTTTAGACTGAATGCATGCATCAATATACATGTGTACATATATACTTATATATGTGTATATATATATATATATATATTAAATATGTATATAATTATAAAACTCAAATTACCTTGAACGGGTGTTGTAATCCAACATCCGGTTTACAATGTCCGGTTGTGTATGCGTACATAAACAAATAATCAACGCGACAATAAAACGTATTGTTTTACTGTGTACATTTTCAGCGTCCAAAGTGTTTTCTTTTGTTTTGTTTTTGTTTGTTGCGTTTAAATTTTCCAAATAATCAATTGTTAATACTTTCTGCTGTTTTTTACATCGTTCATTTCCGTATTACGTTTTAACGCATTTTTCTTACAAATAAATCTACTTTAACCCGTTGATAACCATAAGAGCATTTTACAACGGCGATTTACCCACCGCCTACATTTTATTAATTTATTCTCCATTTTTTAATACATCTTTCTTGAAAAAAATTCATACATTTTCTTCTTCACTACAAAAATAAATAAATAACCCCGAAAAATATGTTGTCCTTTTATTTGAGTTACAAATAAATAGTCAATGCGACAATAAAACGTATTGTTTTACATTGTACCTGTTCAGCGTCCCAATTGTTTTTTTTTCGTGTTTAAATTAAAAGATATATCAAAATTTGAATTTAACTTTAAGTATCTGTTCAGTGCATATTTACCTATACGTATGGCAAACCTCTTATAATTCAATGGCTGTAAGTTTGTTTTTTTCAAAAATAAACAATTACAAACAAAACGACTCAAAGAAATCTATCTATATTCTTTTTTCATTTTAATATACTTTCATAGAAATATGATTGAAAAACCCGTGGGGTTCACTGGAAGCTGAGTGACAACAGGTCTCCCCAGACGTCCAGCACTCTCCACCTCCTTCGATACCATTTGCAAATAAATTGCGTTATCGCAACAGCCTCTCACCATTGATTTCTCGCTGGCAGCGGCCATTGGTCTATACTGGAATTTGAGTGGGGCTAAACCTTCCCAAGGTCCCAGTTCTCTTCGCGCTTGTCCAGCGGAGGTCTGGTCAGCGCTCTCCCTCCGGTCTTTCAATCCTCCTTGACCCTCCTCGGCTATTTGGTATCACACGTCTTTTGTGTGTGGGGGGGACGATGATGGGACAATGGAAGGGATGCGTGATGGGGATGCAGAACTTGTTAATATGCAGCTTCAGTATTCTTCATTCCCTGTAACGCTTCTTCGTGTTTTGCGTCTGCAGCAGTTTGTCTGGATCACGCATGTGGTTCATGTGTATTGCTCTCCGCATTCAAGGGTTTTCGTTATCATTATTATTATTATTATTATTATTATTATTATTATTATTATTATTATTATTATTATTATTATTATTATTATTTCACTTTTAGTCAATACTTATCAAGTCAAATTTTTACTTCAAGAAGAGGGTTAATGAAATGAGTGTAATATTAGTTGAATGTGATTAGCATTAAGAGAGGTTGAAAATAATGAGTGGAATAGACCGAAATTGATGAATTATAACGACACTTTAAACAATATAACAATAAAATATTGTGTTTATTGTTATTGGATTTTTATATGGACATATTGTATATTGCAGGTAAACAATATTATTGTAATGTAATCTACAGTGGGAATGTTCTCAAGAAGGGTTCATGTAAAAAAATATATTTTTAAAAATTTTATACATAAACCGCTTTGCTCGATCTACAAAAATGTAGCGCAGTCAAATCGATAGGATGTATAACGCTTCTTTTTTTTACCTTTAAAATGTCGTTAATTCATTCTTACATATGTGTATAAATATATTTATTCATGTGTACAGAAACGTAAATTTGTGATGCCTGCCGATAAAACACTGTTATCCTGGCTTGCTTTCCTCCTGACCACAATATGGTCGTTTTCATATCCTATGTAAACAAGTTTTTGTTTAGCTATCATCTAAATAACCCATTTCTACACCATTTTCACAACTATTAATTTGCACTCATTAATCTCGTGTGGTCTTCAGTACTAACTCCCATGTTAAAAATAAAAATGTTTTGTTTTACGGCATATCAACACTTTATGTTTTTTTTAATACCAAATCCCGTTGTTGGAATCTATTTATATAGTTCAAGTTATTTTCATTTTCAAATATTCATTCATGGTCATTTGTTTGGTTATTTTACGTCAAGCAACATTGTTGTTTTTATTTTTTTATTTTGAAGAACATGATTGACTTTCACAAGGTAAAAGAAAAACAAAAATATCATCAATGTATTTTGGAATTTTAGGTTAGGAAGCCAGTATCTTTAGAAAATCTGATGTGTAAGCAACAGATATGAAAGCGTTAAAACAATTAATACTTCATATCAGTAAATCAAAGCTATTGTAATTTCTATTTTAGTTTACACATTATTAAAATGTATTAGAGGGCCACCCAGTCGTAAAAATACGTATGAATCTTATATTTTAATTAATGCAGAATTATCATATTATTATGAACAGAAATACCGTAGGTATTAAACGTAACGTTAAATTCCTTTAAGAAATGAAGTAAAAATAACGAAAAAAAACATTTGCATGCGAGTATTATATATTTTTTCTAAACAGTTCAGTTCTTGCGTGTAAAAGAAACTCGAGCTGAGATCGAAAACCAAATTTTTAAGGCAGTGAGTCAAGTACGATAACCACTAGGCCAGCTTGGATAGGTTTAAACGTATTTACAAAACTACTTATTCTTAACATATGGAATCTGTCTCGTGAATGATTCGCGCATGCGCATTCGTGAAAGAGTGGACAAACAGATGAAAATCCGATGGCCTCTCACATACCAATTTTACAATTTTGACCCTAAACAGTACGTTGTCCCGGGGAAAACAGATTAAAACGTTTTCCATATATCTGAATACCATATATACCAAATTTAAAATCTGTAGATTAACAATTCGTTGAGTATATAGATTGAGAATTGTCCTCATACACACATTTTCACTTTTATAGATTTACAGATAGCAATTATTGTCATAATATATTAACATTGTCATTAACTAGACGAGCTTAACACTTATCTGATAAACGATAACTTTTAAAAGTAAAATCAAATGTCAAATTAAAATAGTTTTAAATTTCCATTTTGCAATAATGGAAATTTGATTTTTCTAAACGGTCGCCATTGTTACCATGGCCGTAAATCTTTTCCAAAATATTGTTCTTTAATGTTCAAATAAGAGAAAGACTTAAGTGTTTTTAATTTTTTGTGATTTCTTCGTATACACTTAATAGTTAAGCCATGATGTGCAAAGTCATTTATCATTTGCGCTTAATAAACTAGGTCAATTATTTGCGACTTATTATCAGAACAGATATTAACTCTGAAACAACAGATTCCTGCCTCGTTTTCATATCAAATTGTAATTTCTGCCTCATCAAACTCGTTAGCAGTTTTATTGACTTGTTTCGATTTTTTTTTACTTTAATAACATTTAATTTCAACGTATTTAGCAAACGCTAAAAATAATTTTTATTTTGTTCAGCCATTTTGATTATGAAAGCAATTTAATGACTGCCATATGCAACAACAATTTTATTTAAACATATATTACTCGTTAATCATTAAAAGTTTTAATCGTTTCTCTGAGGCCATCAATCTTGATTTTCTTTCGCTTTAATTCACACGGCTTCATCTCTTTTTCCATAGTTCAATTACTTACAGCGTCATTTAATCTAATTCATATCTACACTCGCGTGAGTTTTCCTCCGAAAAGTTTGCACTTTTCGAAATATTTTTTCCAGTGTAATTCACTGGTTTTCACGCCAATTACAAAATTTGCTCATTAAGCTGTCAGAAGGAAATATTTCCAACTTGTGTCTGTAAGATTCGCATGACCACTTTGAACTTCAACAATAATTACGACATTATGAAAGTTAGCAGAAAACACTGGTTGGGCGTTTTAAAACTTCTTTAGCAACGACAAAATGCAAAGAGAAATGATCATTAATTTCATGAAATCGATTAAATTTGTATGAAAACATCGTTAGAATTTCATCAGCAAATGTTAAAATCGCTTTTCGGATAAAATTATCAATTCAGTGATTAGAATTGGCTTTCGTTAGTATTAGATATTTTCATGGAAATACACTTACTCTTGTGAAAAGCGAGTTACGTAATGAATCCTGTCGCAGATAATGTTACTTGCTTAAACCTACATAAACTAGCTAGCACTGCCCACTATGTATGGGACTTTAATATTATTACAGACATGCAAGGCATAATATACAATAAACACATATAAAATCAGAATACATATATATATATATATATATATATATATATGTGTGTGTGTGTGTGTGTGTGTGTGTGTGTGTTTGTGTATATATATATGTGTGTGTGTGTGTATATATATGTGTGTGTATATATATATGTGTGTATGTGTGTGTGTGTGTGTGTGTGTGTGTGTGTGTGTGTGTGTAGTGTCTCTAACTCTACTACTATATAAAAGAAACATTGTCTTTGTTAGTTCGTTTCCTATCGACCCCAAAACGGCTGCTCAGATTCTTACGAAATTCCATACGAAGGCAGTGTTCTTAGATGGGTTTTGTATCGGAATGTCTTCGATGAGTATCGATGATGAATAATCGAAATAATCCGATGAAGGAAGGAACAGGCGATTTTGACCAAAGTTAACACCTTACACAGCCTAACATCACAAGTGCTAAGTTTTATTATCACACAAGCCGAAAAGCTCAACACATAAAATCAAAAGTAGCACAATTTAACAATCATACTTAATTTTTTTTTATTTTTTACTTAAATTCAAACCATTATTATCGTACGCAAGTCATATAAAATCAAAAAGAAGTTATTTGACATAATAGGGGCGCATTAGAAATAATGTCCGTTTAGAGCACAATAAAAACATGATACTTGACTTTTTCATTCTAAACTTTAATTCAAGTCATTATATATAATACATAATTATGCAAATCCACAGTAGGTTCTCTACGGTGCAATGTAGTCTACAATGTCTTGTGGACAGGGAGGCATGCGAAGATTTATTCGGTGCACAACGATTAATCTCTAACGAGGAAAGGCAATCAATGGATTTGATTGAAAAATTGTCGATTTCACCGAATACGATGACAATACAAATATAGAATAATTGTTGATCATCATTCAATCCGGGTAACGTCGGGTATTCCTGCTAATATATATATATATATATATATATTTATAGTCATCGACATACAGTCCTGTTTCGTTGTATCACAACTCATCAGTGCCGCTAGACTAGCATCTCTCCCACGCCAAGGATTGACCCTAGAACCATCGTGTTGACAGTCGGCAGTTCTCCCACTCGACCATGGAATCGACACCCGTAAATAACTCGTCGGAATGTCTATTTAAATAGACACCCGCCAACACTTTTATAGTGCTCAAATCGCCAGTTCGTAAACAAACAACGAGCTTCGCATTTTCAGCCAATTAAGTAGCAGGTGAGATTATTTACGACAGTGCTCTACCCAAAGAGGGGGGGGGCTTAAAAATATATATATATGATTTTAATTTATCAATACATGTATAGATAAGTATGATTTTAATTTATATATACGTATCACAGTTAATTGAATGCATTTTTCTTTAATTGTTGTAAAATATGAGTTATGTAATATATTAACAAAAGTTTAATAAATCAATATGTTGGGCTAGTTGTGTTATACGGCAAGAATGTGACCGAATATATTATCATATTCGAATAGAAGTTATACACATAGGTCAATACTAGTTTGTAGATATTCCCTACTGTTGCGAAAAAGGTAAAACCAGATTGTGAGCTTATATACATTGCTTTACATTTCGAGCAGGCGTATTTCTTTGGTTTTGACTTTGGACACAACATGATGGTTCAACCGCCCAAAATATTGGTTCCATAGACATGTTAGTTCATGTTGTTACGTTGTGGGGTGGTTCATATATATGTTGTGTTATTGAGACGTTCATTTATACCTGTGATTGTGCGTCGTGTTACTACATGTCTATAGTGAGCTTCTCTAGCATTTAAACCATCTGTTGTTCTTACAGTCTATTTATTTTCCATGATCGTATGAGTGCGTTGCATTCATGTGTGTCAGATATAACATAAACACATGTATTTCGACATACCTCATCAACTTTTGAACTGCGTTGTTTGCCTTTTGGTTCACCTGGGAATTTCATCTGTTCTTGGATGGAATCTGGCACTTGTGGCCGAATGCATTTCAACAAAACGATGCTTTATTGTATATAGTTTTTTTTTTATTTATTCCCAGGTGTCGATCGAAAAAGAATGGGAAATGAATATCTTTGTTTGGGTGGTTAATTCTAGTCTCGATTTTGAGACACGTCAGCTCCCTCCTTAGTGAATGGGGGGAGCGACCTGTTAAACCGTCCGATCTGTTTGACGGCCCTTTTCCAATTCATCTACTTACTCAGATAACCAGAACACGTGACAACAGACACGTACATCCGATGCTGATCAACTCTCCTTCGGTGCAAATTGTCAGTGTACACTTCAACCTGTTTAGACAACTTTTATCAAAACATAATTTCACATCTCATCTCTTGTTTACTTACAATTAGATAGATAGATAAACAGATATAACGATAGATATATTGATAAACAGATACAAACAAATACAAAGATAGATAGATAGATAAACAGATATAACGATAGATATATTGATACACAGATACAAACAAATACAAATATAGATAGATAGATAGATAACAGGTAATTTCTCTTATATTCCATAACTATGTGACTATGTGTACATAACTTTTCGCTGTGTTGAATTGCCAGAATCAATAGACCAGCATCTAAAGAATACAATTAATGTACAATCAATGCTTCATGGTTGCACAACGGTGCAACTATGGCTAAGTATATGCATCATATGCACCTCATTGTTGCACTATTCAAACTGCACGCCTTGAGTTGTCCCTTAGCGGCCTTTTGTGAAAATGATCTGAGAGTCACAGGAAACTTGGAAGTTCGATCTGAAGAGAGCAAAAAATCGATTAATAGTTGATCGCTTTTAAATGTAATAATTTTTTCCAAACATAAAAAAAAATTGTTTATATTACTTGTATTGGTCGGACTATTCTCACTATGAGTGTTACTTGGCAACATTTCGGTCGGGTTAGCCTTCGACTGTCCTAAAACACGTTGGTTGTTGTTAAAAAAGAAATAAGAAAAGCTGCCTGGTAGAGAAAGAGAAAATAGAAAACGACCAACATGCCTGAGGACGGTCGATGACCACACCGACCGAAACGTTGCACAAATAACACTCAAGATAAAAAAAAGCAGTCCAATCAATACGAGTAATAGAAACCACAATATTTGCTTTCTGTTTCCTCGCTAGTTGTTTTCTGCCTCTTGATTGATGCTTCATTAATGAATTGTCTATTGTTGCATTTAATAAGGAATCGTCGTATACTGCTTGCTGAAACATGCTGTAAAGAACTTCCAAGGGAAAACTATACTTATTAACCTGTTTCTTGGCTACATGGTTTAATATTATGTGCCAACTGGAAACACTGAAAATAAAGAAAAAAGGAAAAACAGAATAGAAATCAAAAATAACAAATAAAATTTTACATTTAAAATAAATAACGATTAAATTGGAAATGAATTTACTACATATTTATTATGAAATCATTAAGTGAAAGCTATATATATTTGATGTTAAAATGACATGTGCTTACATTTGAGAGTAATATATAAAAACTATTAAAATATTGAAAACAGTTTTAGATACATAAATGGAAAACAAGATTACATTTGAAAATTGTCAAGATGATTTTATAATAATTCCCATCGAGCCTTTTACTCCAATTCCTGAATATGTCTAAATGATTACACGAAGATTAAAAAGTTTTTTTAAAAATCGGACGTTTCGAGAAAACATATGCTTGAAGCATACATCTATATCTTCGACGTATATACAAAAAGATAATACGTATATACAAAAAGATAATACCTATATACAAAAAGATAATACGTATATACAAAAAAGATAATACAAAAATTGGAAAAATAATAAAGGTATTACAAAACGGAAGCTTTTTGTAGTCTTTATCAGTGTCTGTTTTAATGAAAAAATGCTGCCTAAATATACGCATATTATAAGGGTGTATATATAGAGGGGGAGAGAATAAGAGAGAGAGAGAAAGAGAAAGAAAGAGAAAAAGAAGAAGAAGGCATGATACGGAAATCTAACTATTGAAAATACATTCAATTGTTCAAAATAACATTTAAAACCTGTAAAGAAGTTATACAATTTTTTAATTATTTGACAAAGAGCACAAATAAACTTGAAAGACCTTATTCCGAAAAATACAATTCTCATCACCAGAAGAAATAGGTTTGTACAATATACAATAAATTTAGCAGGTTAATGTATTAAAAAACAGCAAATATATAATGAATCATATTTGCATAAAAAAGTAATTAAACAGCGAAAGTTTATAATGACTAATAATGATTATGAGAGCAAAAACAATGTAAAATAATGAAAAAAGGATATGCTGCAAATCCATTTCATAAAAAGGTAAATCTATGAATAAACAGGATAAATTAAACAATAAAAGTTCATTGATAATCCATTGATAATCCATTGATAATCCATTGATAATACATAAAAATTGAAAACAGAATTATAGATATCCATGGTAAATCAAAGTTTCCAGAAAATCCATCAGGTCATTGAGAAGTAAAATTAACGTATATATATATATATATATATATATATATATATATATATATATATATATATATTCCGACTTTGCAAATATCCGAGTTCTACACACACACACACACACACACACACACACACACACACACACACACATATATATATATATATATATATATATTCCGATTTTGAAGATTTCCGAGTTCTACAAAAAGATTCATGAGTTTTACAGAAAGATTTCTGAGTTTGACAATGAAGGTGGAAGGTTACATCGGCTGAGACGTTTTGAAAATAACAGTTCGGTTAATTAAAATTGTAGGAATTATCAATCTTCATATCCAAAACTAGAAATGTAGTTTTTTTTAATAAAATCTGTAACATAGTTTGTAAACATGAAAGTAAAAAGAATGACAAAAAAAACACAATTTCTTACATGAAAATAAATTTGTACTTACAATCAAAAATGTTGCGGGACGCACCCCTACTGCCTGGAATAATGAACTATACCATGACGTCACTTCCGTTCATGACGTCACTTCTGGGTAACGAGAACCGGTTAACAATATCATCCAAAGACGGACACGCGAAGAGTATGGTCATCAACAACTAGTGCGGCAGTGAGCAAAGATATTGCTCCATTTATGTTTTGCAAGTATTTTCAATAATACTTATTTATCTGTTATTCTTTTCTCCCTCATCAATTCTTCAAATGATAACATCCCAACAAAAAATCTACTAAGATATTTTTTTTATAAAATTTGACATATCTACAGTAGATATTAATGTGAGTGCACTGGACTATGTATTTTTTCAAAGTAGAAAAGTAATAAACCTTTTAAAATAAAAGATTCTCAGTAATTTTAACGCTATAAACAATTTTTTTTATGAAATTTAGAACATAATAGTACTAGACTGCATTGCGTAGTTCTTATTTTAGTGTTGCTTTTGTTAACTCAATGGAAGCTGTGTACATCTCTTACTTGACCAATAATCATGATAGCTCATAGTAGGGTGTAAGCATCATGAACAGAGAAATGACAGAGAAAGTCAGGAAGGAGTATCTTAGAAGTGTGAAACTAATTGCAAAGTCGAAACTGTATGGAGGAAACCTAATGAAAGCAGTGAATTCATGGGCAGTCAGTGTTTTGAGATACAGTGCGGGAATTTTAGAATGGTCTGACAAGGATTTGCATGTCATGGATATCAAAACAAGAAAAGTTTTAGCAATGTTTGGTATATTTCACATTCGAAGTAGCGTAGCAAGGCTGTATCAAAAGAGTAAAGATGGTGAGAGAGGATTGAAAAGTGTAAAAGAGTGTGTTAGAACTGAGGAGATGTCGTTGAAGGAGTATGTGGTTAGAAGTGGGGAGAGGATGCTTAAGGTTGTGGACAATGAAGTCGAGGTATGTGAGACCAAGGCTGATTATGTGAAACGTATGGATAGAGAAAGGGCAGATAAACTGGCTAGAAAGAAAATGCATAGGAGGTTCTTACAGGATATAGCAGAAGTGGCTGATGAAAGATCATGGCAATGGCTTAGAGCTGGGTATCTTGCTAAGGGTACTGAAGCTTTTTTTCTGTGCAGAACAAGAGAAGGCATAAGGAACACGATTGTTCAAAAAAGTGGTTCTAGGAGAGGAAATTGCTGAAGAATGCCGGATTTGTGGTAAGACCCCAGAGTCAACTGCGCATCTTGCAGCAGGGTGTAGTGGACTGGCCAGAGAGAGTACCGCAAAAGACACAATCGCATGCGACTCTGGATATATTAGGAGTTGAGTAAGTGGGTTGGGTTGGGGTGAAGTGTGCTGGAAAATGGTTTGAGGAGGTGCCTAATGAAGTGAGAACAAGTGAGGATGGCAAGGTAGAGGTATGGTGGGACAAAAGTGTCATAATGAGCAAGCAATTGGAACATAATCGTCCGGATTTGATCGTCATTGACAAAGTCTCAAAAACTGACAGATTGTAGACTTCTCAGTACCCTGGGACAGGAATGTGAGAGAAAAGGAGAATTAGAAGTGGAGTAATTATGCTCCATTGGCCTTGGAGATAAGGCTATACACGGGGTTAAAACACAAATAATCTCGGTCGTAGTCGTTACACTAGGAGTAGTATCAAGTCGTCTGAAAGGACAATTGAAAAAACTACAAATCCCCGATGTTTAAGGAGGCCTTCAAACCTCTGCAATTATAGGTACCACCAACATCCTTAGGAAAACCATTGATCTTTGAAGCTCCTGGTTTGAAACCGGGATTAAGGGAAATCCCACCCCTTTCCAGAGAGACGTTCATAAGCGAAATCAGAATTATTATTATTATTATTATTATTATTATTATTATTATTATTATTATTAATGAATTTATTTATCTATTTATTTACTGGGTGTAGACACACACGCCGTCTCTGAAGTGTGAGTGACAACAAGTCTCCGTAGATTTCCAATATGCTCTACCTCTTTCGATAACATTTGCAGATTAATCTGCGTTATTCCAACAGCCGTTTACCATTGATTTCTCGTTGTCAGCCACTATTGGTTTTCACTTGAACTTGAGTGGCAATAAGTCTCTCCAAAGGCCCAGCCCTCTTTGCTCTCAATCAGTAGAGGTCTGGCTAGTGCTGTCTCTCCTCTATCCTCTTGATTCTCTTCACTTATTTCGTGTAGTTCCAGTTTAAATGACATAAAAAAATAAGAAGAGCGGTATCTCACAATTATACCACTTATATACTTTTCATGATTTAATGTGATATTAATTTGTGTTTCACAACTGTAGCCGTTTCTGTGCTCAGTTTGTGTCTGTAGTTCATGCGTGTTAGTTTTCACATTCGAGGTTTTCCTTAATATTTCTGCAGTTTTCAGTATTGAAATTCGTTGCATATTCTAAGACATTCCCCTTATTTCAATCTATCCTATTCTTTTATCCAAGTTTTTCGGTATTGTTTCTAGCGCTCTTACTATTAGTAGTGCTATCTTGACTTTCTTCATTTTCCAGATTCATTTGTGCTCTGGCAAATTCAGTGTATTTGCTCCGCTTTATCGTCTCCTTGGTCCTCTACTCTGTAATCTGTTGAAACGCCAAAATCTACAATCTGGCAGACATTTTACCTTCTTGTTAACTTTTATGATAACTGGTTTTCTTGTTTGGCTGGGTTTATTATTATTATTATTATTATTATTATTATTATTATTATTATTATTGGCTCACATGGAGCTTTCACACAAGTCAAGAAACGATCAGATTGGAAACCTGTGGTGTTCGCTGGAAGCTGAGTGACAATAAGTCTCCCCAGACGTCCAGCTCTATCCACCTCCTTTGATAGCATTTAAAAATGAATTTGCGTCATCGCAACAGCCTCTTACCACCGATTTCTCGTTGGCAGTGACCATTGGTTTATACTGGACTTTGAGTGGTACTAATCCTCCTCAAGGACCCAGTTCTCTCCGCGCTTGTCCAGCCGATTATTATTATTATTATTATTATTATTATTATTATTATTATTATTATTATTATTATTATTATTATAAGTGTTGTTATGATGTTGTTGTGTTATTATTTTTATTTTTATCATATTTATTATTATTATTATTATTATTATTATTATTATTATTATTTTTATTATTATTATTGTTAATATTCTAAATTTTTTGTTGCAATATTCCAATAAATTTTTCACCTGTTTCAGTTATCGAAAACGTTAATTTCTTTATTTTTAATTCAATTGTCTAACATAAATGGAGAAATATTAAAGCCTAAATTCGACCTGGCAGCTTTTAATCAACAGATAAAAACACTGACAAAAAAACAACTGGTGTAAAGAAGCCATTTTGTAAGGCAAAAAGAATACAGAATGGAGTTGAATGTCGTCGTTGTCGGCGGTGAATATCTTTCGATCACAATTGAAAATCACATGAAAAAACGCATAACTAAATCATTATATAACGATCATTTTATCATTTAATTGAGATGGAATCGTTTGACATTTTTTCAGCATCATTTTTCTAATTCGGTTCCTCTGATAAACGATGTTTTTTGTTTTATTTTAGCTGGCCAGAATAGGAGGAAACGTTTATTGAAAACTCAAGTGATTGTCGGCCATTTTTTGTCTCCGTTTGATTAAATTGTTGTCCAAGTGAAATTCGTTTTCATTAACGAACCGCCGAATTGAAACTCTTATTTATTAATAAGGCAAAATGAAAAGAAAAAAAAAGTAAAACTGAACAAAATCACTAAATAGGGTAAAACTATAAGTCAAAATTGATATATTTCCAACCACAAAATTGAAGATTGGTATTTCTCTGCTGATAAGAACATGCAGAAAAACGAATATTTTTAGCAGAAAACGATTTAACTAATTATACGATATTATTGGAGTCGACGTCATAAACGTTTTTTTTTATTTTTTGTTATTTTTCGTTTTTGTATGTTCAAATATGGAGACAGTGGGGAAAGATAAATGGTAATAGAGAGAGGTTGCAATAAGAGAGAGTCAAGATAGACAGAGGGGCATACAAAAAGGCAACCGAGGAAGATGGTTATCTTTTGATGCTGACCTGAGAGTATTAATGCACCAATGATTAATAAAAAGGATGTCCAAACAGACGAAAAAAAGGCTTGAGGAAACCGGATTATATTTGGATTTTGAAATTGTAATTTTCTTATCTGAACGGCTAAAGCGTATCATTTTGATTAGTGAAAACCAGAATGTTTTTTCGGTTCCGATTGCATCTCCAGTTTCATTATTAATATCTTCCTTTCGTCATCATTTATTTTTCATTGCGATAATAAATTAACCAAAAAGGCAAAGATAATATCGCTTCTTAAGAATCCATCAATCAGCAACGCTTATTCATCAATCGCTCAGTCTTCCCCCTATTTCATTCTCAATGTCATTCACATGGCTGAAGGCACACGTCAGCTACACATTCAAACTCCCATACGCTGATGATTGTTCTAGACTCGAATAGCATGCGTTCTTAGTGTTAATTCTATTAAGCCCAATACTTTCAATGATATATCCGTTTTTTTTTTTTTTGCATTTTTAACTCAAACAAGGCACAGTGCCACTTTCATATAGGTGCTACTATCTGGGACATGATTTGCCGAGATACTATGTAGGGAGTAGAGCAGCAAGATCTATGTTTACATTAGACTTGAACTTCTGACTATCAGTAAGGGACGCAAGGACGCGGAAGGGAATTCCAAACTTAAGTAGAAAATAAAATTTGGGATTCTTTTGAGAGCCTCGTTACTCTGACGTCTCTTATTTTTGGTCCCCTGATTTATCGGAGAGGGACCTATGTTTTCAGTGGCGTCCGTGCGTCTGATAGTCCGGACGATTGCCAGATATCCGTCCATTAGTTTTTCCTGAAATCTTGCTACAAATTGTATTTCATTAAATAGATGTGCACAGTAGAAAAAAGTTTTTGCGAAAATTCCCTTTGTGTCCCCAGGAGCTCAAAAGAGGTCAATAATGCCCCAACATGGCCAAAAATAACACGTTTTGCCCAATAAATTTTTATCCATCAATTAGATTTTTCTTAAACTTGATGAAAATGTAGAACCCATTGTGTTTAATATAAATCCAGTATGTGTGACCTTTGCAAAATTCTGGTTCGCGTCCCTGTGACTTTCAGTGCTAAAAACACCTCTTTTTGTGGCTCTGTTTTCATATTTCTCACTAAAAACTTGATTTGTCTGACTATCTAGTGCTTTTTCACGTCGGTCAACTCAAATATACATATGTTAAGGCCTGAAACTGCACCGTTATCCATTTGCACTTGAATTCGGCTTCTCCATGGGCTCAAAAGAGGTAAAAAAAAATGCCGCAAAGTGGCTAAAAATTACACTTTTCGTCTCATAGCGTTTGATCCATCAATTAGATTTTCCTGAAACTTGGCCAAAATGTGTACGTCATTGTTTTTAATATAAATTCAATATGACTGACCCTTACAAAATTCTGGTTCGCATCCCTTTTGGACTTTTCTGTCTAAAAAAGACATGCCTTTTTGGAGCTCTTTTTTCATATTACTCAAAAAATTATGTATATCTATATAGTGGTTTTAATCGTGCTGAATTCAAATATACATGGCTTAAGTCGTGAAAGTGCACCGTTTGTCCATTTTCACTGGGATTCGGCGTTCCCAGGAGCTCAAAAGCGGTCACAAATGCGCCAGAAATTGCAAAAAATGACACTTTTTACCTCATAACATTTGCCCCATCTATTAGACTTTTCTGAAACTTGGCGAAAATGTACCAGCAACGCAGCCCCTTCACACTTCTCACATTTATCATTTCTACACTATTTTTGTGACGTCATCTTACATGCAGTAGCAGAGGGGGGGTGCACGCACGCTCGGCTTGTTTCTCTCGTCCTAACATTCCTTAACCAATTTTTCTGACAAAAAGGAAAAAATTAATATTTTCATGATCGGAATTAATCCATATAACACTAATCGTTAACTAGTTTTTTTGTTTTTTCAACCGGAAGTAATATTTTCTCGCTCCTTATATCAAGTGACAGCATGTGTTGTCTTGAAAGAGTTCCCTAGAAAACAAATTTTGTCGGAAGTTCAACCACGGTTTAATATTCATTGCCAGTCCAAAGCAAACTTTATAAATTAAATTAAAACAGAACATTATCACTCCTTTCCGGTAATTTATATATTTACCATGTTTCTATTAGCCGTTTTCTATGTTATTTAAAACAATAAGTTCCATGTAACTGTTAATAACAATTATAAATATGCACATATATGTACACACGCATGCACCTATGTGTGCGTGTGAATGTGTGGATGTGTGTAATTAAAAGAAAATCGTTAACAAAAGGGATGCGGATCGACCCGCTTCATTTTTCACCGGGTGAGCGACGAAAAGACGGAAGTGGCTGTATTTCAAGTTCAACGTTGTCGATACATAACAATTATATTGTACATATTAATGTCGAGAAACATTTTGTAGCTGATAAAACCTGAGATTTCTTAGTAGATTGCGTTAAACTTATTGTGTTCTTCTTTTTCTTTGTTTATTGTATTATTGCTCATTACAAATAATTGTACGAACATTTCATAAATTCATAAAATCCTTAAGACTCATAAAATCCTGTAACCTATTTTAGTTCGTGACTATTTTCCTTTTTGAAAATTCCTTTAATCTAAAATACATATTTTGATAAAATATATTAATGTGAAACAGTTCTGAGTACGATAGCATTCGATTTCCACCAAAGATGTGTTGCCTTCGCAATTCCTACGTGTTTACTCATAAACAACTGCTAATCTAATTAGACTTTCCCACTAGAAATGCAAAGCGATTTTTTAATATTTTTATTAATATTAATACTCAATCTAAAACCTTCACATTTATATCATTTTAGTATTAACATAAGGTCCAAGTCATTTGTTCATATTTAAAATGGTTCTAATCCCATTATATTGTGCGGTAGTTATTAGCGATATAATTTCTATGTTTAAGTGTCTCTTTCGCAGCAATGTCGAAGTGTGTTCGTTAATCCTGTTTTTTTTTCATCCTTAAATAACGTCCGAGTAACTGTTTTTCTTCCTATTTTTCCTCGTGTTATCCATTGTTTCTTTGCTTTCGATCATTTTCACAGTGTTTCTTCCTGCAGTGATTATCATTTCTATGTTCTGCCCTACGTAATTTTCTAAACGTTTATAGTATTGTCTATACAGTCTTCTATACGAACCAGTTCTCTTCCTCTTTCTTTACTTTTCATGTAGAGTCGGTCAGCATTATCCTTTGGGTGTAATACATTGGGCATGATCATACATCTCCTAGTCTTCTGGTCTATATTTCTCAGTTCTTCTTTGCTCTATTCTATTTAATGATTCAGAGTATCTTACTAGTGATACCACTCGTACAGTTATACGTTTTATCATGTCTTACTATTTCGTTTAGTTTCTAGAGGTTTATTGCTCTTCTAAGGTATTCCTTTTCTAAATGTCTCTTTTATTTCTGTTTCTTAAATTGTGTCTGCTTCCAGAACTTCCAAATAGATGTAGTTGTCATGTTCGCCAATACTCCCCATTTTACATTGGATTTGACGTTCCATGGTAGGTGACGGTGGCTTAGTGGTAAACGCCAGGACAGATGATCTGGGTGTCCCAAATTAGAATCTACTTCATTCCGCAAAAATCACTTTCACTTAGGATGTCAACTTTCACGTGCATTTTCCGGAGTCATCGATGTCTTTCTTGAAAGAATTCTGAATAGGAAAATATCGGGGAAACCAATGTCAACAATAGAATCTTCGGATTTATACGACATGATAATGATGGTAGTTCCAGAACTCCCATTTGTCTCCGGTTTTGCCTTTCTTATAATCAGGATTGTGCACTTTTCAATTCCGAATTCTATTCGCCTATCCCGGTTGAAAATCTTGTTGTGTTAGCGTCAATAGTTATTTGTTTTTTCTTGTTAAAAGTTTCAAGTCGTCCATTTATATTTCGTGATCCATTCTTTCGTCTGTAACTATAAAAAATATTTTATTTCACTAAATTTGTGAAGTACGCTAAAAAAAAAAAAACAAGAATTTTTTTTTAAATTTCAAATTATAAAGCAATGTGTCGTTTTTATATATCCCGGAAAGGCTGAATGAGAATCTAAAACTTAACGGATGAATTGGAACTTCATAATATTGATATGTAATAGATACAAAGGAAGACAATATCATGTCTTTCTTCATGAATAAAAAAAAACATATATCTTTGCATTGTATTTTTATTGCTGTTGTAAAATAGCTGTCTCAAATTTCTGATGTTTTATTTATTTAATTATTATTATTTTATATTATTATTATTATTATTATTATTATTATTATTATTATTATTATTATTATTATTATTATATTATTATTATTGTTATTATTATTATTATATTATTATTATATTATTATTATTGTTATTATTATTATTATATTATTATTATCATTATTATTATATTATTATCATTATTATTATATTATTATCATTATTATTATATTATTATTATTATTATTATATTATTATTATTATCATTATTATTATATTATTATCATTATTATTATATTATTATCATTATTATTATATTATTATTATTATTATTATATTGTTATTATCATCATTATTATTACATTATTATTATATTATCATATTAATATTATATTATTATTATCATTAGTATTATATCAATATCATTATTATTATATTATTATATTATTATTATCATTATTATAATATTATTGTTATCATTATTATTATTTTTTTTTACTCAGTGATCACCACTTATCAAAGCCCGGAAGCCACTCAGGGATAAGACTTATTGCAAGTACATTACGTTAGTGTGGAGATTTGATGAAGAGTTTACTTTAGGGGGCGGTTCATTAGGAATTTGTTAACGTTGGATTTGAACACATCCAAGTTGTAGTCCGGTGGGAAGCAGGCAGACGGAACAGAGTTCTACAGGCGTGCAGTTCCAAGAAAGAAGCTTTGTTCATGGAATCCGCGTTTTGATTTATTATTATTATTATTATCATTATTATTATATTATTATCATCATTATCATTAGATTATCATTATTATATTATTATTTTTATTATTATTATTTTTTTATTATTTCATTATTATTACTGTTTTATTATTATTATATTATTATTATCATCATTATTATATTATTAT
Organism: Euprymna scolopes; assembly: GCF_053919585.1. Classification (NCBI taxonomy): domain Eukaryota; kingdom Metazoa; phylum Mollusca; class Cephalopoda; order Sepiida; family Sepiolidae; genus Euprymna; species Euprymna scolopes. The sequence goes on from NC_136484.1 coordinate 2,137,356, forward strand.
TTTCATTATTATTATATTATTATATCATTATTATTATTATATTATCATATTATTTTATGTTATTATTATATTATTATTATTATATTATTGTTGTTATTATTATTCTATTATTATTATTATTATTGTTATTATTATTATAATGTTGTTATTATTATTATTATTATTATTATTATTATTATTATTATTATTATTACTTCATGTATCAACCTAATGTTTTATAAAGAGATATAATATTTCATGTATCGATCGTCATTATTTCGACGGTGCTCAGACATCAGTAAAGCAAGGTAATCAGTTATGAAAATATATATAAACATTAGGCTACACTGAATTTTCTGCGTTTAAACCTAATAAGCACTCTTTAATTTAATGTGTTTTTATGTAAATAAAGAGGAAGACACATCTCTTACAAAGTTAACAGAAGAAGGTTAAATGGGAGTCTGTTAAACGTTGTCTGATAAAAGTCTGGCCATTGGTGACTAGGAGCATAGCCAGAAAAAACAACAAACGTATTCGTTATCTAGCAAAATTAACTAATGCACACACACATATATATACATACACACACACACACACACACACACACATATATATATATATATATATATATATATATATATATATATAGGGAAGTAAAGAGGAGAAAGTAAAATCAATTCTTTAAGAAAAGACGTTTTTTTTTTACATGGGGTCACCACTTATCAAAGCCCGAAGGCCATTCAGGGATAAGGGTTATTGCGAGTACAGCTATCAATGCACTTGTTGTACCGTCCCAATCACTTCTGGAAAGCCCCGTGGAAGTACTCTTCTGTGGGTGTGTCCATGACCCTCGACACAGACTATTTTATCTCCCCAATTGTTTCATAACGACAGCCTGTAAGGTTTTCCTTAAGCTTCACGGATAACCAAAAGTCACAGGGAGCAAGATCTGGTCTATTATAAAGAAGGATGAGGAAGAGTATTGATGCTTATCATAGTCGAATAGTTTGTGAAAAGGAGGCAATTGTGATCAGGTGCATTTGCACAAATTTTCCGCATCTTAAATTTCTCGTAAATAAGTGTTTACAGTTCCCACACTGTCATCAAACTGTACATTTATTGCCTGTATAGACACACAACATTCCTTATCCATGAAATTCTTTATTTGGCCAATCAACTCTAGTGTTCTGACTTCCTTCCACCTTCCACACATTTCTTGATCCATCACACACTCCATGCCTTCCTTTAATTTCTCATGCAACTCACAAACTGATGTTGTATTCATGCAAGATGGTTCAAAAGCATCCCATGTGTTATTGTGTCATTCTTTCAAGTTTGAACAACTTTTATTGCATATTGTTCTTCTCTGGTGTCCACACATCTAGATTGCATTTTATAAATTAACCGGCTGTAACAATCAGGCTTTAGTAAGATGTATTCAAATTCCTGGTGCAGGTTTACTTTGAACCTGAAATCATAAACATTGGTTAGTCATCTCGTAAGATGTATAACAATATCATACTGAATTTTCAAGAGTCTACGATGAATTTAAATTCTTGTACAAAAAAATTGAATACTTATTCATGGCACGTCGTATATATATATATATATATATATATATATATATATATATATATATATATATATATATTAAAATTATTGAAAAACCAACAAATGATAAGGAAAATTTTATTTAATGGTAAAATCATTTTTCTGAAACTTTCGGTGTTGACACACACCCTTATCAATTATGTTTTTTTCATGTTAGATGTTAAGTCCTCGGAGATTAAATTGTTGCGGAGTGAAGAAAAGAAACGACTGTTCTTATTGGCGATGGTATTGATGTGCACACCTCGCTGGCTACCGTGAATTTTAACTTGGAGTTTTGGTGTCACAACTTAGAAGATATTTTTATAAGTAATTTAAAATTATTTGAAAACCAAAGTATACCAAAGAAAATTTGAATAAACGATAAAATTATTTTTTGCTGGTTTAATAAAAACAGCGCAAGAGAAATCGAATAATACAAGCGAATAAATGCGAAAACAAAAAGAAAACGAGAAAGGAATTAATAATGTAAAGAAAGGTGAACACGGGAAAGGATGTGGGGACAAGGATAAGTTTAAAACATAAAAACGAAGGAGTAGGCCACAGTGAGAATAAGTAAAACAGATATATAGAGAGTGGCGGCAATAAAACATGGGGCAGGGGGGACTAAAGCAATTAAATGAAAACGAAGTAAGAAAATAGGGAGCGGGAGAAAAAATATTTCCAATCTGGAGTTGAAAAAAACATATGTTCGTTTTTGGCATTGAACTATTATACATCTGAATCCTCCAATAGTTTCAACGGGAAATTCACTATTTCGAAAACCTGGCACGTTGCGAAAACCTCGAATCAACACTGAGTCGGGCAAACAAAATAAATAACTTTCTCCTCTTGTGTCAGTCGTCCTTGATTGCAACAGACGAGAGAAAAGCTAAAAGAATAACAAAAAAAAAGGCATGAACGCAAGAATAATTTCGTTATGCTGGGAGACCTTATGACCTTATGCAGTTTACATTTCCTCATTTAGTGCCGAATTCGACGCAAATTAAAAAAAAATACCTTATCTATAAAAGAGGACAAGACAATGAACAAAAACAAGAAGACTAATCTAAATGAGTAATCGCAACCACAAGCATAACTCTAAATACTGTGTGGAACGATAAAACTGTCACCTAACGAAAGCGACACTACAACTTTATTTTTGAACTTTTATTGAAAAAAACAATTTAGGTTACTAGATATTGTAGTAGAGCCGATACCTACTCAATGTAGCCGCCTTCAGCCTCAATCACCGCCTTGATACGGATCCGGAACTAGGAGCATGTTTTTTTCCACAAGTGCCGGCGGGAGCTCAGCGAACACTCGGCGGATGGCGACGATCAGGCCGGATATCGTGTTGTGGGAGGTCATGTTTTTGATGTTCTCAACGTGTAACCTTACGAAGTAGTCCAGTAGGTCCAAGTTGGCGAAGAAGGAAGGGGAGAGAGAAGGGGAGAAAGTCGTAGAAGCCAAGCCTGGGTCTCTTTGGACTTGTAGGTCGGCACAAAGTTCTGCTGCCACGCCTAGAGTCTGCCAGCGATCACTTGATTACACTATGGGTTCACCACACTCTTTCGTACATCCGGCTACACTTTAGTGTTGACTTTCAAGCTGACTTCGAAAATCACAAAGACAAATTGGCGGGAAACTTTATTTTCATCATCTTGGGCACGTTCCTGTTATTCGTGGCAATCCAGCGATGCATTTTGAGAGTGTTGAAAATGGTTCTGCTGTCATAACTTGGATTGGTACAGAGCATGAGTTCTACAGCGGCGCATCTCCAATTTCGCTTGTTTAACATTGTGTCACTTTCATACATGATAGAAGGCTCCTATCACTCTAAGTATTTTTACACAACTGGTTAACTAGTAGATGACTTCTAACAACAAAAAATAACTGGTTTGCATCTAATGGAAATGGAATCATGTCGTCTTTTCTAATGCGATAATTTTATCGTTTCATCCTGTATTGCTTAACTTGAACTTTGTTTATCATGAATCTCACGTAGCTAGATCCTTTGAAGGGGGTTACCATATCGAGCGGACTAATTAGCTTCTAATATTTATCAAGTTTTCAGGTTCGAATCCCCTAAGTGGTGACAACTATAAAAGAATGAATAAAAGTGAATGAACCGAAAATAGTCAATTATACTTGAGTGCTTTTTTATCTTTTGTTTCTGTTTTTATATTATTATTATTACTGATAATTATTCATGGCGATAATTTTTCGAAAACCAAAAATATTTATTGAAACGACTTCCTCTGGGAAATCGAAATAAAACAGATTTTCAAATCATTACAACTATTGAATCCAATTTCGATCCAAAAAAGCTTTAAAAGGTCAGCTAAAAGCCGAGATAAAAATCTTATGACGTTTTATGCGTGCTTCACTTTCAACTTTGGATAAAAAAAATGCATTATTGATTGATTTTATTAACTTCGATTAGTAAACAAGCATCGAAAAACATTGATTATTTTTGATAAATAACTTTGATTTTTACCTTTGATCTGCAATTTGTGTTTGTTGTTTCTTTTGTATTATTTTTCTGTTTTATTAAACTCGGCCATTATCAGCATTCCTAACTTCGTTCGGTGCTAAATCTTCAGCATTAATGGCCAAACTTTGATCCTTTCGCGATTTGTTATCATCGCCTACACGATGAGAACTTTCCGAGTGGAAAAAATCAATTTTGATCAACTAGAAATAAACATTACGAAAATCAGTATCTGTCAAATAATTATTTAAGACGAATCCTCACAAGATATCAAAGAAAAGTAATGATATCTTCATGAATATATATACACATATATATATATGTATATATATATATATATATATATATATATATATATATATATATATATATATATATATATATATGTATGTATATATGTATATATATAGTGTTGGGACGATAAATCGGAATCGGAATAATCGGAAGATTTGGGGGTATCGGATCGGTATCGGATTGGAAAAATCGATGCCTAATTTCCGATGCCAAAACAATTCTTTTAATTGTATTTTTTATTAGTTCAAACCAAAATCTTCCATTGCTGGTAATACTGATAAAATAATAAGTATTTATTGATTTTAAAATACTAGTAAAACTATCGATAGATCATCCTCCGCAATTGTATTTTGACGTTTAGGAAAATATCTGCGTATTTAACATTTGTTTTTACGAAAATTGGGGGAAATAACAATCTTATATTTAAATAATGAGATATTCAAAAATAATCTTAATCGGAATTGATAATTGTATCGCAGTGGTTGAATATATGGTTAAGTGGCAGTTTGAGTCATTTATAACCTGTTTTGAAGCTTCATCGCTCACTCATTTCTCGACCAAATTTAGACAATTGTTGCAGTTTATAGATCACATTCTCAGCTTCATTGTGAAAAGATTTTCGATTTTCGTTATGTAAAACAAAGGTTATGATGAATTTTCTGGTGTTCAAAATCGTAAATATATGCAAGGAAGTGAGCGACACTTTTTATGACTGGCTTCCATAACAACCACGTCACTTCAGTGACAACTGTTGCTACTACTAATTTACTAATAAAAAGCATAAAACAGAGATATTTGGGGGATTTTATTGAAAACAGACGAGTACATTATTATTACATATGTGTTTATGGGGGCAAAGAAATAAGACTGAAATTAAAAAAAGAACAAGTGAATTTATTGGAAGCATGGAAAGAATATGGATTACAATAGAAAAATGCGAGCATGAAAAGTAATATAATTTAGCTATAACATGGAAAAGTAAAGGACTAGTTGTAAAACTGGAAAAGAAAAGGATAAGATATTCTAGTAAAAAATACAATAAATTTATAACTTAAAATATTACAGCATTAATTTTTAAAAATTAAATTTGTGACATCATTTAATCAATTCTTAATGATGCAATATTTTTAGTTGTAAAATTATTATATTTTTTACGAGAATATCTCGTCCTTTTCTTTTCTAGTTTTAACAACTAGTCCTTTACTTTTTCATGTATAAGCTTAACCATATTACTTTTCATGCGCGCATTTTTCTGTTGTAATATATATATATATATATATATATATATATATATATATATGTGTGTGTGTGTGTGTGTGTGTGTGTGTGTGTCTACTAATTAATTTTTTTGCATATTGATATTCAGAGGAAGTCTCGAAATAAAGACGAAACGTTGATGAACACATAATACGGTTTATTCCTTTTTATTTCTCTCTCTCTCTCTCTCTCTCTCTATATATATATATATATATAATATATATATATATATATATATATATATATATATATATATATATATATATATATATATATATACGTCATGGCTCTTGTTTGGCTGTGGAATTTATTATATATATATATATATATATATATATATATATATATATATATATATATATATATTGGCTTTAAACAAGATATCTCGAGTCATGCCTAGTTGGAAAAGAGAGAAAAATAATTATTTTAGGGGGAAGTGAATAATTTCTTTATAGAAACAATCAAAGAGTAAATAAAGAAATTAGCGAGTATGAAAAAAAAAATAACTGTTTAAATAAACCACGAGACGTATTTTAAACGATACATTATCAAAAGGAAACATCGGCGAATACATCGGCGATTAAAAACCGGAAAACAATATTCTAGTAATTATAGTTTTAAAAAAATATGAGGTTTTTATTAACGCCGGGTGGGGAAATGGAAGAATGGACGAAAAAAAATGTCGCCAATATCAGGGTATTAATAGAAAAAAACACCCAAATCCAAGGCTAATATTGACAGAATGTAGGCAGGTAATATATATATATATATATATATATATATATATATATATATATATATATATATATATATATATATATATACATATATATATATATATATATATATATATAGTAGCGGGGGTAGCCGGTGTTGCCCGGTTTTTTGGAGGTGTGCTTGTAAAGAATTACCCTGTTTAAATATAAAAATAAAAACGATGTAAAACTTCATTAAAAAATCGACAAAAAAAAACCACCGACAAAACGTAAAACTTCTTTAAATTAGAAATCGGAAAAACAGGGGAAAAAATGATGGACGGGTTCTGAAAAAGAAAAACAAGAAAAGCAAAGCGAAAACAAAAAGCTAAAATAAAAATGGCATAAATAACCATCCGATTCGGTTAACTCCATGGTGCGTTTCACCCAGTCCATTTCACTTTTATTTTAATCTACTACAAAACGAAATAAAGCGAAAAAATTGCATAAATAACCCTTCGATTCGGTTAACTCCATGGTGCGTTTCACCCAGTAGAACTGAAATGATATTCCAGTTTTTTTAAGCAACTTCGGAGTAAAGAAAACCAAACCGTTGTTCCTTCGTAACTGTCCCTTATAAACAATCCAGAAACGGTGTTAAGTGGTGGCGGGCGAAGGAGGAATTTATTGGAAAAGATTCTACCACTTCCATTGATCTTAACCGATTTTGGCCAGGAAGTCTCAGCAGATGGAATATACGATTATCGAGGAAGTGGCTAGGAAATAGGCCTATAACACACCTCAGATATTGTGCTACAGTTTGTGTATATTACATTTGCTTAAAATGTCTTGATTTTTAATCCTATCAGAGGGGAAAAATAAGTTCATTTATATATATGTATATATATATATATATATATATAAAGGGAAAGGGATATATATATATATACATATATATATATTTTTTTCCATATATATATATATTTATATATATATAGTGTGTGTGTATGTGTGTGTGCAAAATCAAGACTTCAAGACAAGGTGTTGATGGCATCAAAAAGTGTATTTCATTTTATGTTACAATTGTTTCAATGTCTAGTTCGACAATTTCAAGGATTATATCGTTTGAACATTTTCAAAAACCAGAATTTCCTCAAACGTTATGAATAAACACACTGGAAGCAATGTGGCATATTTTGAATAGATTCCCCCCCCGCCCTTTTTCTTTCTATTCAAAAAATGCTACATTGCCAAAAGTGTGTTTATTCATAAAGTCTGAGGAAATTCTGTTTTTTGAAAATTTATAAACGATATACTGCTTGAAATTGTCGAACTAGACATTGAAACAATTGTAACGTAAAATGAAATACACTTTTTGTTGCCATCAACACCTTGTCTTGAAGTCTTGATTTTGCACTCACAATATATTAATGCTCAAATATAAAATGTGATAATTTTGTGGCTTAATCCCTAAGTTAACCACTTTTGGCTTAAAACCTATGAAAATTTACTGAATTACACGAAATCAGCATATTACATATAAGTCTCTCTCCCCCTCTCTCTCTCTCTATCTCTCTCTCTCTCTCTCTCTATATATATATATATATATATATATATATATGTATATATATATATATATATATATGGGGGTAAACATCGAAAACATATAGGTTAAGGAATTATACTTATTGAAATGTATTCTTTTCTCTTGCATATAATAAAATTTTAGATTTGAAATTTAATCGTTTCACATCACAAAATGTAAATCACTAACTTATGATATATATATATATATATATATATATATATATATATATATATATATAGTAATTTATAAAATATATATGGCGATTAAGCTACACTGAATATTCGGCGTTTCATCCGCTATAGGATTCGTCAGGCTTAGGATAGCGATACAAAATAGCTTTAAAACTAACAAAAACAATAGAAAACAAACAAATAAATAAATTAAATAAACATGAATATACATAAACGACCACACACACACACATATATATATATATATGTGTGTGTGTGTGTGTATGTATATGTGCATGTATGTGTGTACACATATGTATATTTATATATAAAAAAAGAGCAGAAATGAGGAAAATCGTCTGCCTTAAACCACTAACCTTGTTCTAAAACAGATCCTTTGTTCGATAAAATGCATGCCCATTGGCTGATAGGAAGGGGCGCGGTGGATACTAGAAAGCTGAATGGCTAACTAAAATCCTCAACATATATAAAAACGAGAAACAACCACAGAATTCGCGCATAAGCCTGACGAATCCTATAGTGGATGAAACGCCGAATATTCAGTGTAGCTTAATCGCCATATATATTTTATAAATTAATAACTAGCTCTTACCTACGTTTTGAGCACTTTTGAAGTAAATACTTAAAGTTTACGCATAAATCTATACTTTCGTATATTAATTTTGTGTGAGTAAATGAAGTATATATATATATATGGTTGCCTGTCCAGCCGCACTGATGAGCTGTGAAACAGCGAAACAGTACTGTATGTGGATGACTATATATATATATATATATATATATATATATATATATATATATATATATATATATATATATATATATATATTAGATCTCATTAAATAACTCTAATTTATGTGAGGAATCTTTCTCCCTTCAGAGCGAGGGTTTACACATCGCAACACCCAATGCCTCTAAAATATTCAGTACGTGTTTAGACCGAGCCGTGTGCACGATACGACAGCAATTATCCGAATATGTATCTTCACACAATTTATTTTCGAGATGCCCGATCGCCGACCGGTAAATGACCGGATGTGCTAAGTAAACGTCCGGGAGTATTCCTTAAACGCCTGGATGTGTTCGAGGATACGTTCTTGTTGGGCGTACATGGATTCCGAATTCGTGCCGGTATATGCTGAGTCAGTCAAACTCCCAGGCGCTGAAGAATTCGACCCACATAGTCAGCACCACACTGACATTTGAATTCATAAATTACCAATTTTTTTTCTAGGATGGGTAGAACATATTTCTGAAAAGCCGGGAAAGCCGTCCTGGTACTAAATATCACACGGGGTTGCACTCCGTAGTAACAGCGGCACACCACATATTTGATTCTATCAGAGAAACCTTTACTTTGATAGAGTTGATGAATCGAAGCTTTAAAAACACTGGGCATTTAGGTCGCCCAAACAAAATGTCAGTATTTGATTGTGTGATTTTTTTCTGAATAAACTTGGAAATTATACTTTTATGAATAAACGTGGAAGATTAGGACTGCCCATTCAACCCCACCCCGCTTCTAATACAATAGGGTGGCAATGGACAACCCTAGCCCATTGCTTAATTCTTGAATATATATATATATATATATATATATATATATATATATATATATATATATTTATGTGTGTGTGTGTGTCTGTGTGTGTGTGAACATTTCTGTGTGTCTGTCTGTGTGTCTGTCAGTGTACATTTCCATACACAATAACTGTGTCAATTTTTAGTCTACAGACTCAAAATTTGATATACAGGGTACTGAGATTTTGGAAAATCATTGTGATCGGTTTTCGGGCAGATAGAAGGGGCATGCAATAAGTAATGCCCCTGATCCACTTACAGACGTCTGATCTAGCTGAAATTTTGCATGTAAAATGATTTATATCTCTATGGGTTATGTGGCAAATTACAACCCTGAACTAATTGTGGTTTCTATTTTACACGTGTTTGAACTGAGTCAGGTGTGAAATCAACTTGTTGAATGGCGAGCAGTGATCCGGGTTTTGTATTTGAAAGGACGCAAACCACAGGGGACGTTTGATGAAATGAAAGAAACTTATGGTGATAATGCCCCATCATATGACCTTGTAAATCACTGGCATCGCGAATTCTAACATGGCCGGAAGTCTGTGGAAACAGCTCCCAGACCTGGTCGCCCCCTTCTGCCATTGATGAGGTATCTGTCCGTCAAGTTGAGGCTGCCATTTTGGAAGATCAGCGCATTATTATTCGCCAAATAGCCCAAGATGTCAAGATTAGTACAGGGTCTGTGGAAACTATAATTCATGACCATTTTCATATGCATAAGGTGTCTGCCAGATGGATTCCCAGGTTGCTCACACCATTCTAGAAGCGAGAACGCGTCGAGTGCTCGAGGATGAATTTGGAGATGTGCCAAGAAAATGAGTCAAAGTTTTTCAAAAGACTGATTACACAGGATGAAACCGGGTTCCATCACTATGACCCAGATACCAAAACCCAGTCAATGCAGTGGAAGTACTTGGACTCACCACCTCCAAAGAAGCCAAGGGTGCAGCCCTCCGCTGGCAAGGTCATGCTCACCGTCTTCTGGGACCAGGACGAAGTAGTTATGACAGATTTCTTGGCAAAGGGTACCACAATTACAGGAACCTATTATGCTTCACTTTTGAAGAAATTAAGGGAAACTATCAAAATTAAGAGGCGGAGCAAGATCAGCAAAGGTACCCTCTTCCTGCAGGACAAAGCTCCGGTTAACAACGCGCATGTCGCCAGATCAGAAGCACGGGCGTGTGGTTATGAAATTCTCCCCCATCCTCCCTACTCTCCTAACCTTGCACTCTCTGACTTTCACCTCTTCCCAGCCATGAAGTTGTTTTTGAAAGGAAAGCGTTACTCAGATGATGCAGCCTTTATTTCTGAAGTCACGTCATGGTTGGAGGACCAACCTGGTGTCTTCTGCAAAAACGGTCTCCAGAACTGCATCAAACGATGAGAGAAATGCATAACTCTGAGTCATTTCTATCTCGAGAAAGATTAATAACTGGGCCAAGTTTCATTGCTCTACTCCTATGGGAAGTGGGTCATGGAAGTGGATCAGGTACTCGTATTTGGCTGTTAAGGTGTTAAAGTTCAACGATTTGACCTTTGAGAACAAGTACCAAACTCCTCCGACAATTTCGGATCTAAACACTTGAAATTTTAGATATAAGTTCCTTGGACATGGATCTAACTGAATAACTCGATTTGAGCCCAACATAATAAATGTTAAGGAGTCATGAGAGGGTCAAGTTTAAAAAATTGACGGTTTTTTTTTTGTTTTTTGTTTGCTCAGCATACACCTCCAAATACCCGGGCAACGCCGGGCACACATGCTAGTATATCTATAAAAGTGAACATGTATGTGTCCGTCTGTCTGTGTGTCTGTTTACATTTTCTTTCGCAATAAGTCTGTTAATTTTAAGTCTACAGACGCGAAATTTGATATACAGGGCACGAAGATTTGGGAAAATCTATGTGATCGGTTTTCGGCCAGAAATTTGGCTGTTAAGGGGTCAAAGTTCAACGATGTGAAATTTAAGATGTAAGTTCCTTGGACATGTGTCTAACTTAACAATCTCATTTAGCCCCAAAACTATAAATGTTAAGGGGTTATCATAGGTGCAAAGTTTTAAAAAAATATTACCTCTGTGGTCTCTACCAAATTACTCAGACAATTTCTGGTCTAAACATTTGAAATTTTACATAAACGTATTCAGAGATAGGGCAAGCCTTTTTCATCGGTTTGGGTCGAATATTTTTAAGTTCCAATAAATATGTATGTATGTATGTATGTATGTATGTATGTATGTATGTATGTATGTATGTCTGCCCAATACTTTCGACAGAAGCGGCGGATTTTCTCAAGATCAGTATCGTTTTGAAGTTCGCCCTTTTATACGGCAAATACCGAAAAATTGGCTAAAATCATTAATAGCTTTACCATAAACTGGACAATTTTCTACAGGGGGGACTTTTTAGCCGATATTTTAAACAGTTATCCTCTCCTTTCGATTATATAGCATTACTTTTTGAAAATGTCACTTCCGTTTTGGCGGTGGTCGTAAGAGCATAGACGTCAGATTTTTTCCCCGTTCTTTTCCTCCTTTGAGGTATGGGTTCGAGCATGCCTTCCTACTACCACTTTTTTTTTGCTGAACATACACATCCAAACACCCGGGCAACGCCGGACTGAAATGCTAGTATATTTATAAAGTGAACGTGGCTGTGTGTATGTGCGTGTGTTTGTGCGCGCGCGTGTATGTGTACAATTCCCTAGTCAATAACTCTATAAATTTTAAGTTTACATACTCGAAATTTGATATACAGGGTACTGAGATTTGGAAAAATCGATGTGATCGGTTTTCGACCAGAAATTTAGCCGTTATGGGGTCAAAGTTCAACGATTTGACCGTTGAGAACTCTACCAAAGTCTTCCGACAATTTGGGGTCTAAACACTTGAAATTTAAGATATAGGTCTCTTAGACATGGATCTAACTTAATAACTCGATTTGTGCCCAAAACAATAAATGTTGAGGGGGTCATAATAGGGGTCAAAGTTCAAAAACCTGACCATTTTGTTTTGTGCTCAGCATACACCTCCAAACACCCATGCTAGTCTATCTATAAAAATGAACATGTCTGTGTCTCTGTGTTTCTGTGTGTCTGTCTGTCTGTGTACATTTTCCTTCGCAATAACTCTGTTAATTTTCAGTCTACAGACTCGAAATTTGATATACAGGATACTAAGATTTGGGAAAATCTATGTGATCGGTTTTTGGCCAGAAATTTGGCTCTTAAGGGGTATAAGTTCCACGATTTAACCTTTGAGAACTCTACCAAACTCCTCCGACAATTTTGGGTCTATAAACTTGAAATGCTAGTCTATATATCTATAAAAGTGAACGTGTCTGTGTGTCTGTGTGTCTGTGTACATTTCCCTACGCAATAACTCTGTCAATGTTTAGTTCACAGACTCGAAATTTCACATACATAGTACTGAGATTTGGTAACATCGATGTGATTTGTTTTCGGTCAGAAAATTGACTGTTAAGGGATCAAGTTCAACGATTTGACCTTTGAGAAGTCTACCAAAATCCTCCGACAATTTTGGGTCTATACACTTGAAATTTTAGATATAGCTTCATTGGATATGGATCTAACTTAATAACTCAATTTTAGCCCAAAACAATGAATTTGAAGAGGTCATAATAGGGGTCTAAGTAAAAAAATTGACCTTTTTTTTTCTCAGCATACACCTCCAAACACCCGGGCGACGCCGGACATCCATGCTAGTATATCTATACAAGTGAACGTGTCTGTGTGTGTGTGTGTGTGTGTGTACATTTCCCTTCGCAATAACTCTGCCAATTCTTGTCTACAAACTCGAAATTTGATATACAGGTACTGAGATTTGGGAAAATCTTTGAAATTTGGCTTTTAAAGGGTCAAGGTTCAACGATTTGATCTTTGAGAACTCTACCAAACAAAGTTAGATCCATGTCCAAGTCACCTATATCTAAAGTTTCAAGTGTATAGACCCAAAATTGTCGGAGGAATTTTGTAGAGTTCTCAAAGGTCAAATCGTGGAACTATTCCCCTTTAAAAGCCAAATTTCTGACCGAAAAATAATCACATATTTTACCAAATCTCAGTATTCTGTATATCAACTTTCGAGTCTGTAGACTAAAAATTGAGTTATTGCGCAGGGAAATGTACACAGCCACACAGACAGACAGACACACACACAGACATGTTCAATTTTTTCAGATATATAGACTAGCATTTCAGCCCGGCGTTGCCCGGGTGTTTGGAGGTGTATGTTGAGCAAAAAAATAAATAAAAATCGGTCAATTTCTTTTAAAAATCTGACCACTATTATGACCCCTTATTATTTATTTTTTGGGCTCAAATCAAGTTATTAAGTTAGATCCATGCCCAAGGGATTTATATCTAAAATTTCAAGTGTTTTGACCCAAAATTGTCGCAAGAGTTTGGTTGAGTTCTCAAAGGTCAAATCGTTGGACTTTGACCCCTTAACAGCGAAATTTCTGGCCTAAAACCGATCACGAAGATTTTCCGAAATCTCAGTACCCTGTATACCACATTTCGAGTCTGTAGACTTGAAGTTGACAGAGTTATTTACTAGTTATTGCGAAGGACAATACACACACACGCACACGTTCCCTTTATATATATATACCAGCATGGGTACCCGGCGTTTCCCGGGTGTTTGGAGGTAAGCAAAAAAAAAAAAAGTCAAATTTTTTAAACCTTAACCCCTATTATGACCCCTTAATAGTTATTCCTTTTTGGCTCTAATTAAGTAATTAAGTTAGATCCATATCCAAGGAACCAGTATCTAAAATGTCAAGTGTTTAAACCTAAAATTGTCGGAGGAGTTTGGTAGAGTCTCAAAGGTCAAATCGTTGAACTTTGACCCCTTAACAGCCAAATTCCTGACTGACCACAAATAACATCGATGCTAGTATATATATATATATATATATATATATATATATATATATATATATATATATATATATATATAAGTGAACGTGTCTGTCTGTGTGTCTCTGCGTGTGTCTGTGTATATTTTCCAACGCAATAACTATGTCAATTTTTAGTCTACAGACTCGAAATTTGATATACAGAATACTGGCATTTGGGAAAATCTTTTTGATCGGTTTTCGGCCAGAGAACTCTACCAAACTCCTCCGACAATTTTAGGTTTATATATTTGAAATTTTAGATATAGGTTCCTTGGACATGGATCTAAGTTAATAACTTAATGTAAGACCAAAACGATAAATGCTAAGGGGTTATAATAGGGGTAAAAATTTAAAAAAAATGACCGCTTTTTTTTTGCCCAACATACACCTTCAAACACCCGGGCAACGCCTGACTGAAATGCTAGTATATCTATAACAGTAAAGTGTCTGTGAGTGTGTCTGTCTGTCTGTCTGTCCCAGTCTGTCTGCGTACATTTTCTATAGTAATAACTCTGCTAATTTTAAGTCTACAGACGCGAAATTTGATATACAGGGTACTGAGATTTGGGGAAATCTTTGTGAGCAGTTTTCGGCTTAAAGTTTGGCTGTTAAGGGGTCAAAGATCAACGAGTTTATCTTTGAGAAGTTTACCAAACTCCTCCGACAATTTTGGGTCAAAATACTTGAAATTTTAGATATAGGTTTCCTGGACATGGATCTAACTTAATAACTCGATTTGAGCCCAAAAAAATAAATATTAAGGGGTTATAATAGTGGTCAAAGTTTAAAAAATTGACTTTTTTTTTTGCTCAGCATACACCTCAAAACACCCGAGCAACGCCGGGCACCTAGTCTTGTATACATAAAAAGTGAACGTGTCTGTGTGTCTGAGTGTGTGTGTGTGTGTGTGTACATTTTCCTAGTTAATAACTCTCAATTTAAAGTCTAGAGACTCGAAATTTGATATACAGTGTACTGAGATTTCGGAAAATCTATGTGATCGGTTTTCGAACAGAAATTTGGCTTTTAAGGGGTCAAAGTTCAACGATTTGACCTGTGAGAACTCTATCAAACTCCTCCGACAATTTTGGGTGTAAACACTTGAAATTTAAGATATAGATTCCTTGGACATGGATCTAACTTAATAATTTGATTTGAGCCCAAAGCAGTAAATATTAAGGGGTCATAATAGGGGTCAAATTAAAAAAAAAATTACCGCTTTTTATTTATTTATTTTTTGTTTAACATACGTCTCCAAACACCCGGGTAACGCCGGGCTGAGATGCTAGTATATATCTATATATATAAAAATGTAAAGTTGGTTCGTTCTAAACAAATAAAACCCTATTTCTAAGTTACCAATTTATTTGAAATTTTCAGACAACCCATCTTTAGAGTCGAGGTATGTTTTTATGTTATTGAAATAAATTTACCTCGCGATTTATTAAAATTAAAATATTAAATAAAATAAATATATTTTTTTTACTGCGAATCTGTTCTGTTGATAAAACTGAACTTCCGGTTCGATTCATTTCACAGCCACGAATTGACGAAAGATTTCATTTTCTGTTAACTCGATAAGTAAAAAAAACAACAAAAAAACTTACTCATGCAGAGAGTGATCCGTGCTGAAATAATAATGTTATTATTTAAAAAGCCATTCTTAACATGGGGAAGGGAGGGTGTTTTGTACCTATTCTGTACTTTAACCTTACAATTGAATAAAAACATATCATAAAACTTTAAACGTGGAAAACGATTTTAAAAAAATAGCGCGGATCACTCTCTGCACACACACACACACACACACACACACACACACACACACGCACACAAATAATAATAATCCCATATTTTAAAACTTTAAATTCATTTATGTACTTATGCTTTTAAATTTTATTTATGTTAAGGCTTCACTCATGAAACATTACGTTTTAATTGTTTAGTTTATTTTCACGGCATTGTTTACATAAAAAAGTTTGTTTTAACTTTTTCTAAACTGTTTCATTTTTACGACATGCCTCAACGTATTATAAACACCCTAACCCCCCCCATGTTAAAAAAAAACAAGCCGTTCTTAACATGGGGAAGTTAGGGTGTTTATAATATGCTGGGGCGAGTCGTAAAATTAACGAAGTTGCTATCTATTATTTATTGCAAAAATTGCTTGAAATTTATTTATTTGACAAAAAAATTAAATTTTGGTACTCCTTGGGCGTTGAGTTCCATGGCGACCAGTAGAAAAAAAATAATAGTCGCTCCCTCCCTTAGTCTCCCACCTCACCCCGCGCGTAACATATTTTATTTACTGACGTTGCCGTAACTAAACGATTACCTGTCACATTTACAAACGTTTATTTATTTATTTTGAAAAAAGTTTTACTTTTTATGAATATTAAAAGAAAAATGGGTACTCATGCAGAGAGTGATCCATGCTGAAATAATAACGTTATTATTTAAAAAGCCATTCTTAACATGGGGGAGGGTGTTTTGTACCTATTCTGTACTTTAACCTTGCAATTGATTAAAAAAAAAAAAACACGATTTAAAACATAGCGCAGATCACTCTCTGCATTAGCACCGAAAAATGTTACTAAACATTTATTAATAATTTCTCACTTTTTACAAACATTTGATTTTAAATTTCTTTTTAAATGACGACTTTTATCGATTTTTTTTTAAATATCCCCCCCCCAATGGTGTTTATTCCGAAATCCGTTGTTAACATGGAGAGGTTGGGGGTGTTTATTCTGAAAGCCGTTCTTAACATTTGTGGAGGTGGATCTAATGTAAAAAAAAACTAAATAAATTTTAAAAAAAACTAAATCATTTACTAATAACTTCTCACTTTTACAAATATTTTTTAATTTACATGCGCAGATGAACAAATTGTTGAATAGTGCGCAAACAAAACATTTAGGTCCACCTCCACAATTTTCTTTTTTAAATGACGACTTTTATTGATAAATAAATTTACTTCTCCGCAACTTTTATTGATAAATAAATCTACTTCTCTGCCACGGGCACTGAACCCCTCCTTTTTTTTTTAATAGTATTTTCGGGTGGGTATGCTGACAACAAATATCAGTTAAATTTTGCAAATAGCCCCCCCTCCAAAAGTGGTGTTTATTCCGGAAGCTGTTCTTAATATGAGGAGGTTGGGGAGGGGGGTGATTATAAGGTGGACCTAATCTAAAAAAAAAAAACAAGTTGTTTATGCGCACATAAGCAACTATTTTTTTTATTAACTTTTTTTTTTAATTTTAATTTAAAAATTAGTAAATTTCAATGAATAGAATAATAAATCATTTATCATTAATATGTGTTTTTGGTTTTGTGTTGAATGAAACTTTTTTTTTTCATTACAACAATAATGAACCAATTTAAATCTTCCGGCATGCGTTTAAGGGTTACGAAATTATCAATAAATCGTTTAGTTACTAAGCCAACGTCAGTAAATAAAAAATGTTACATGCGCATGCATTAGCCTTGACTGGGAGGGGGGGTAAGGGAGCGACCATTAAATAATTATGCTGGTCGCCATGGAACTCAACGCCCAAGGAGTATCTAAAGTGGCACTTATGCACTTATGTTACCGTGCTATTTTTTAAAATAGTATTTTCCTGTTAAATTCAAATTTTACAATATGTTTTTCTTTTATTAATTTGTTAAGTGAAAGTACAGATAACCCGGTCGGTTTCTAATGCGAGGGAAATCTAGCCCCCCCCCCAAAAAGGGGTACTCTGGATAATAACAAAACATTAAAATTGCCTCAGTCTCGAAAGATTTCTTCTCTATTGAACGAGGAAAAAAACGGGGAAGTGTAGTTCACCTTCTGTTTCTCTCCCCCTCTCTCAATATCTCTCTATCCATCTCTCCCTTTTCCTCTCTCAATCTATCTTTCTCTCTATATCACCCTCTCCATCTCTCTTTGAGCCCCTTTCTCTCTCTAACTCCCTCTATCTCTCTCCTTTCCTCTGTTTCATCCCTCTCTGTTTCTAACACTCCACCTCTCTCTCTGTTTATCTATCAATCCCTTTATCTCTCTATCTCTTTCTCTTTCTCTATTTTCCTCTCATTGTCTCTTTTCTATCTATATATCTTCCTCTCTATCTGTCCATCTCTAATCCCTCATCCTATTTTAGTCTCCTAAATTAATTACAGTGAATAAGGCATTGTCAAAACATGGATAAATCCTATTTTAGTCACCTAATTTACTGACTGTGAGAATAGAAGTTATTTGGAAATTACTGCTACCTTGAACAGCACCAGAAGTAACTGGTAAAACCTTTCTAATTAAATTGATTTTGGCAGCCATTTGGTAACAAAATGACATAGCCTTAGCCCTTGCTGCATGAGGAATACCTGCGACCTTGCTGCCAAGTAGAAGAATTATTTATTCTACTTTAAAACATTCAACTTTTCAAAAATCTCATCTTTGACATCTCCAAAACATCCAATATGGGGAAAAATATTGCAGAAATGCAAACTTATTGTTTAGAATGAATGCACAATGGTACGCAAAAAATCACTTGAGGCTCTTGGTCGATCCTTGCAAGATTTGCGTGGCAATGTCAGACCATTTGGGAATGCAGTAATATTGCTTGCAGGAGATTTCAGACGAATGTTACCTGTGATTCTTCAATCAACACCAGCAGATGAAATAAATGCTTGCCTCAAATACTCTACTTTTTTGTTCCATGTGAAGACATTAAACTTAACTCAAAATATGCATGTACAGTTGCAGACTGTTCGATCCGCACAAAAACTTTTGCATCACTTGTGGGAAATTGGGTACGAAAAAGTGCCAGCTGATCAGAGTTAAGGGCAAAATTCTTTGACTTTTAACTTCTGTAATTTCTGTAATTTTATTTCATCAAAAGAATAGTTAGTTTAAAAGGTTTTTGCAGATATTCAAAATATAAGAATTCCATTTGACTGAGTGAATGAGCTATTATTGCAGGTCAATACAAAGATGCCCATGAACTTAACGCTATAATTAAATGTAAAATTCCAAGTGAGGTAGTCAAATACAAATCCATCGACACTGTTGTGAAAGCAGATAAAGTGGTTAATTATCCAAGAGTTATATTTGCCAGGGATGCCACCGCATGTATTGTAACTGAAATTTGGCGTACTAATTATCATGTTGTGAAATATAAAGCAATCCAAGCTTTGCAATGGCACATAGCTTGCAGTAAAAAAAAAAAACAATATCATAGAAACAGCAATCTTAACAGGACCTTTCACATATGAATATATCTTCATTCCATGCATTCCTATGATTCCACTGAATACATCATTACACTTTAGCAAATTGCACTTTCCAATTTTATTGTCATTTGCAATAACCATCAACAAAGCACAGGGAAGAATCTTTACAATTGTGGGCCTTACAGTTACACACTGACTGTTTTTTTCACATGGACAATTTATGTTACATATTCAAGAGTCACCAAACCGGAAAATCTCTATATCAGCTAAGAAAATGGAACAACAAAAACTGTGTACCCATGCAAAATGGAAATTTAAACCTATAAGAAACATGCTTTTTCTCATTTTGGAACTTTTTCCATTGCGCCAATTTGAGCCACAGCAACGCGTGGCAGGGTACAGCTAGTATATATATATATATATATATATATATATATATATATATATATATATATATATATATATGTGTGTGTGTGTGTGAACGTCTCTGGATGCCTGTGTGTCTGTCTGTGTGTCTCTGTATATTTTCCAATGCAATATATGTCAATTTTTAGTGTACAGACTCAAAATTTGATATACAAGGTACTGAGGTTTGGGAAAATCTTTGTGATCGGTTTTCGGCCAGAAATTTGGCTGTGAAGGGGTCAATGTTCAACTATTTTACCTTTGAGAAATCTACCAAACTCCTCCGACAATTTGGGGTCTAAACACTTGAAAGTTTATATATAGGTTCCTTGGACGTAGATCCAACTTAACAATCTCATTTGAGCCAAAAACAATAAATGTTAAGCGGTCATAATAGGGTCAAATTTTAAAACAAATTGACCTCTGCCGTCTCTACTTTATTACTCATACAAGTTCTGATCTAAACATTTTAAATTTTACATAAAGTTTATTCAAAGATAGAGCAAGCTTTTTCATCGGTTTGGGTCGAAAATTTTTAGTTACTAATATATAAATGTATGTGTGTATGTATGTTTGCATGTCTGCCTAAAAGTTTCGGCAGAAGCGAGCCTACCTTCCTACTACCACTTTTTTTTTTGCTCAACATACACCTCCAAACACTCGGGCAACGCCGGGCTGAAACGATAGTATATATATATATATATATATATATATATATATATATATATATATATATATATATTTCAGAATGTGAGTGATTGTATATAATTATTTCCACAGCCCAAAGAATGCCGCAGCCCACAACAGCCATGGCAGCCAACGAACAGGAAGTCTAAGACACGAGTTTTGACCTCACTTGGGCTTATCAGTCAGACATATCCGCACTCGGGATTTAAAATCCGAGCTGTCTGCATGCGAGGCAAGCGCTTTACCAATTGAACAAACGCCCCGCACACAAGAAATTCTATTAACCAACACAGATCAAGCAAACCGCGACGAAATCAAGCTGTGGAATAGACCTACTTCATCTCGACAAGGGACGTGGTCATCCAACGAGCTGAACCCCCAAGCCGATGTCTTACAAGTAGGGACTTTTGAACTCGAAAGGACGACGCCATCCAGCAGAGCTTACCTAACGAGCCATTTTTGTTATAAAATTTTCAGAATGTGAGAGATTATATATAATTATTTCCACAGCCCAAATCTTGGTGTTCAGCTGGTTGGATGACCACGTCCCTTGTCGAGATGATATAGGTCTATTCCATAGCTTTATTTCGTCGGGGTTTTATTTGATCTGTGTTGGTTAATAGAATTTATTGTGTGCGGAGCGTTTGCTCAGTTGGTAGCGTGCTTGCCTCGCATACAGCATGCTGTGGTTTCGGATGCGGATATGTCTGACTGATTAGCCCTCGACTTCCGGTTCGTTGGCTGTCATGGCTGTTGTGGGCTGCAACATTCTTTGGGATGTGGAAATAATTGCATATATATATATATATATATATATATATATATATATATATATATATATATATATATATATAACAGAGATATTTTATTGAAAATTTAAAAAAAAATTGCACACCTTTAAGGAAGGTATGCAAAAATCAATTATCCGATAAATAAAAAAGAAAAAAAAACTTATTCCATTGAGTTTCGGAAAATGCATGTTTTTCTTATCAGAGGAAACAACATGGAAAAATACTTAATAAATTATGTAGGTTAATGCATTGAAATAAAGCACAGATATGGAATTCATCATACTTGCATAAAAATATTATATTATATTATTTTTGAATCGTAATAGGGAATGATAATATTGTGTCTATGAGTTGATGATCCAGTTACGAAGGGTGAAAGTGTTATATTTAGGAGTCTTATTAGAGTGAGTCTTAGAGACTTAGAGTCTTAGAGAGAGATGTTGTTGTAAGAGAGATTGTTCGTGTTATAAAAAGATTCATATTTATAAAACGTTCATACTTAGAAGTGTAATAGAAGCTCTTAGAGTGAGGAGACAGTCTTAGTGTTCATATTGTGTATGTAAAGACATTTTAAACCACATGATATACAAGACATATACTAACAATTTTCACTTTACCTTTTGGTAGAATTACAACACAAAGACGACGTTTATAAAAACACATGATGGGTTTATATCTTCTCCCGACCGGTCGTGGTTTTCATCATCAAGATTTCAAAGCTTCACATATTAAGTTTCAAAAGTGACCGTCTCGCTTCTACACCTTCGAATCTTAACTGCAGATTATCGTCTGTCGTCCTCAAACTCTTTCTCAGTTTCTCCCCAGTTTCTCTAAAGTTTCTAACTATATCGAGAACTTCCCATTTTCCATGACGTCATACACATGTTAAAACATGTGTCTTCTTTCACGTGTTCTGGAAATGCGTGTCCAAAACTTTTTCCTTTGTTTACAAAAGGAATTTTAACCTATATTCCCAGTAACCTATATTTCCAATATGTTAAAAACATGTTTATTACATTATCTTGCAGTTGCATTCTTTCAATTGAATTTTCATAACAGAATTGACAACGCACATTCTTTTCTTGAAACTATTTTATCTCTAAGCTAAACAATGGTTTGTTTTCACATTCACTTGCTAATTCTTTCTCGAAATCTATTTCTAAACCTAAATTACGAGGTTCGAATTTCGTCTATGCTATTTCATTTTCATTTTAACTAAATCTCTCTATTTTATACTTACATGAAAAGGGGACAGCCCTTATCATGTAACAAAAGCACAATATATGTTTTATGTGTATATTTCCCCCGGATGTTGACTGGAGCGGTAGGAATACTTGATATTTAGAGGGAAAAACAGGAATTACTTTCTCTAAAATTAATTGCTATTGTGATCGTGTTTCTCCTGGGATGAAATGTAGGATTTTATTATAACGACTAAATTATCTAAAATGCCGTATTAAAGTTACATAAGATAGTGATTAATTGTCTTGACATAATTAATTTGTATGTGGCATATATTGCTGTAAACCTACGGTACTTTGGTCTAGAGAGGAATTTTTGCAATCAAAATATATTTTATGAAGAGATATTTGTGTTTGTAATGTGAAATGGATGTTTTGTTCTATATCCGACAAAACAATAACCGTTAGCATTCAAAGTGTGTATAGTGTTTATATCGTGGAGTGTGTATTTTTTAAATGAAATATAGCCGTTAGAATTTTAAAAAAATATATATTATGCTGGTCTGTTTGTTTATTTATTTATTTATTTTATGAATATAGTCGTTAGACTTCGAAATGCGGGCGGATGTGTATATGAAATGAAATGAGTGTTTTTTTTTATTTTTATTGATTGGTAAAATAACATAAAAGAGTTAGAAAAATAACATCAGTAATAAAAAAAAATCTCTCATTTCCTTATTTTAACTTTAAACAATCTAAGTCATTAAATTAATCTGATATATAAAATCTAAAATTGGCGCGAGCGTTTGTGTATATCCGCCAAATGCTTTTTGCATCGGACTTCTCGCGTTGGTTATATCCCGCGAGAAGTTTTCGCATACTTCCCAGATCGTAATATTTCGCATTCGCAAACAGAATCCTTTCTTTCTTTCTTTTTTTCTTTTTTTTGATCAAGTTAAACAAAATTCTCACCGTGCCGTCGTCTCGAGTTTTTGTTTGTGTTTTTCGTATCATAAAGCGAAAATATTCGAACGCAAACGACTGCCTGGCTCCCGGCTTACTCCATTTAAGTAATTGCTCTTTGATCAATGTAGAGGAAACGCTTAATTCTGAAACAATTACTAGTTATTTGGATACTGCCAGAGTGCCCCCGTTTTTTTGGGGGGGGGAGGGGGGCTGGTTTTCTCCCGCATTAAGAACGATATTGTGCCTAACTTGTGTTTGTGGGGAAGCAAATAAATTCCACGACATAAAGCGGAAACTTACCTGGCCCCTCGGCCAGCTTTAAAAGTATGTATCCTATGGTTCTTAAGTTAATTACCAACTCGTAGAATACGTTATCTTCTTTAGTCAAATGGTTAGCGAGGAGGACTAATTATCCTACATTTTCGAGTTCGATCCCACCTCTCTTTCTATCTTATTTTATTTCGTCCCTGTGCCAATATCCTTCACGCGGGAAAAAGTTAATTACCAACTCATTGAATTCACTATCCTCTTTTTTTACATTCTTTTCCTCCTTCGCGGTACGGTTCCGAGCCTGCCTACCTACTATGACTTATATTTTATTTATTTATTTTTTTGCTCAACACACACCTCCAAACGCCGGGCAACGCCGGGCAACGCCGGGCAACGCCGGGAACGCAGGCTTGTTTTAAATAAATCACGGCAAATACTTTTTATCAATGCGCGTCAAAATCGCAAACACAATTAAATAGCGTAACTATTTCTACAATTTATCTCAATTAATCAATACACATATTAAGATTATAAAACTTAAATTTAGACACACGTTACCTTATGGCACAGAAAATAATACCGATTATAAAATAAAAAAATAATCCATGACTCAATGAAAACAACGAAACATTCATTTCTCCTAATCAATAATCTCCTGGAAGTCTTTAAATAAAGATGAAACATTTATGAACAGAAATTTACGGTTTTTCTATTTTTATTCTTCAGTCACTTTGGAATAACATTTGCATAATATTCATCATATACATATATAAACACGTGTATGTTTGTTAGTATGTGCGTTCATAAATGTTAACGTTCGACTGAAGGAAAATATAAACACAGAAAATACTGCCGTATATAAGAGAACACCTGTTATGTAGCGCAAACCGCGTTCTGCTTCGTCCAATATCCGTTAATGAACAAATAGAAATCCTTAAACGAACACCTGCTTTTCTTTTTCTACAAGCAAATCCGACATCATCCCACCGGCCCACTGGGATATATATATATATATATATATATATATATATATATATATATATATATATATATATATATATATATATAGAGAGAGAGAGAGAGAGAGAGAGATAGAGATTTATGTGTATTTATATATACATATATATATATAGAGAGAGAGATTTATATGCATTTATATATATATATAAAAGTGAAAGTGTCTGTCCGTCTGTGTATCTGTGTACATTTTCCTACGCAATAACTCTGTCAATTTTTATTCTACCGACTCGAAATTTGATATACAGGTTACTGAGATTTCGGAAAATTGATGCGATCGGTTTTTGGCCAGAAATTTGTCGATTAAGTGGTCAAAGTTCAGCGATTTGACCTTTGACAACTCTACCAAACTCCTCCGATAATTTTGGGTCTACACACTTGAACCTTTAGATATAGATTCGTTGGACATGGATCTAACTTAATAACTTGATTTGAGCCAAAGCAATAAATGTTAAGGGATTATAATAGGGGTAAAAATTAAAATAAATTGACCGCTTTTTTTTTTGCTCAATATACACCTCCAAATACCCGGGCAACGCCGGGCACTTATGCTAGAATATATATATATATATATATATATATATATATATATATATATATATATATATGGGCGGATGTGTGTGTATTGTTGTTGTTGTTGCTGTTGTTGTTGACGACATGGTGATCGTTTGAAGCGCCCATTTGTTCGACTCACAATCTAAAGGTTTCCATCTTAACTCAGTGAGAATCCTTTGATGTTTTTGACGAATGCGGAAAATACAATTGCTTAATATATATATATATAAAAAAGACAAAATCAACCCGTTTCTTTCACTCTTAATTTCAGCTGCCATGAAAGAGATTGCAAATATTGCCACGTGGCATCCATGAAAGTGATCCATAAAAGGCAAACTAAAGATTGAATTACTGCATCAATTTATATTAGTTTTTTTCTTTTGTTATATTTTTATTTTTTTAAGAAAAGTAACATCGTATAAATATGCAACGAAGTCGGTTTGAAATCATTTCGTTTTCATCATGTATATTCAGAGAGGCATTAAGTAATGTCGATATTAAATAATACCAATGTCTCTCACGGCTAAATATCGCTTCCAGGTTTGAGCAGGTCAAAATTGCGCGGTTGTTATTTCCTAATATCAAAACATAGTTACAAACACAAAAGACTTATTTTTACTTCGAGTTTCTTAATTACTAGCAGGTTTACCCGGCGTTGCCCGTTATTAAACATAACGTTAAATTCCGGAAAAATGCCGTAAAAACGGAAAGAAGAAATGTATATGCGCGTATTATATTGTTTCTAAACATTTCGCTTCTTGTATGTAAAAAAAAGCTCGATCTGAGATCGAGACAAAAACCAAAAGACAGTGAGTCAAGTACGACAGTCATTAGAACAGCTTGACACGATCTTTAAAAAGTGATCACCACTTATTTTGACTATGTATGAAGATAAGTAAGATTAAAAACAAACCAAACAAATGAAAATAGCACCTGAACATGAAAACATCCATGCTGGAAGTATACGTTTGTCATAACAATGGTGCTTATCCAGAAAAACAGTAAAGCTTGATTCCATTGACAAAAATAGGTAAATCATTTACAAAATGAATGTAGAAAATTAAGCCAAGATAAAAACTCAAACTGCAAGGAAATCTTGAAAGAAACATCTAGGAAATGTAATAGTGAAAATAAGGGATTGAAATCATACAATGCACAAAGTTTCGACCTATGTAACCTACGACCTTCTACAAGTGTATCTTGTCTAACTCGTGAATCTTTTTGTCAAACTCGAGAATGTTTTTAGACGAACTCGAAAATATTGTTGCCGAACTCGAAAATATTGTTGCCGAACTCGAAAATATTTTTGTCGAACTCGAAAATATTTTTGTCGAACTCGAAAATATTTTTGTCGAACTCGAAAATATTTTTTGTCGAACTCGAGAATATTTTTATGAACTCGAAAATATTTTTGTCGAACTCGAGAATATGTTATTGAACTCGAAAATATTTTTGTCGAACTCGAGAATATTTTTGTCGAACTCGAAAATATTTTTGTCGAACTCGAAATTATTTTTGTCGAACTCGAAATTATTTTTGTCGAACTCGAGAATATTTTTGTCGAACTCGAGAATATTTTTATCGAACTCGAGAATATTTTTGTCGAACTCGAGAATATTTTTGTCGAACTCAAGAATATTTTTATCGAACTCGAGAATATTTTTGTCGAACACGAGAATATTTTTATCGAACTCGAGAATATTTTTGTCGAACTCGAAAATATTTTTGTCGAACTCAATAATATTTTTGTCGAAGTCGAGAATATTTTTGTCGAACTCAAGAATATTTTTGTCGAACTCAAGAATATTTTTGTCGAACTCAAGAATATTTTTGTCGAACTCGAAAATATTTTTGTCGAACTCAAGAATATTTTTGTCGAACTCGAGAATATTTTTGTCGAACTCGAGAATATTTTTATCGAACTCGAGAATATTTTTGTCGAACTCAATAATATTTTTGTCGAACTCAATAATATTTTTGTCGAACTCGAGAATATTTTTGTCGAACTCAAGAATATTTTTGTCGAACTCAAGAATATTTTTGTCGAACTCGAGAATATTTTTGTCGAACTCGAAAATATTTTTGTCCAACTCAATAATATTTTTGTCGAACTCGAGAATATTTTTGTCTAAATCGAGAATATGTACGGAATTTCAAACGAAACCCCTTATTTAATCAACGGAAGTAGTTTGGTCACGTCCTATCAGCCAGGACGAGTGGAAGTCTTAAGTAATTCGCAATTGTACTCTAAGTATCGCCAGCACCGATGAGTGAAACTTCAATCTCCAATATTACGTCTAAATTAACTTAATATTTTATGCGTACGTCACGGCTTCTGAATTTAATAGAAAGATTCCTGGGTGCAACAAGACACACCTGAAGAAGGTCGAAGGTTATAACGGTCAAAATACTGTGCGAATAGAACTCAAGATAGGAACAGTAATCCGTATAAGCGAAAAATTCAACTTCTCAATACTTCTCCGTCCAAAAAAGTATAAGAAGTTTAACTCCCTTAGTTATTTTGAATAATAACGTACCGGCGTTTATTTTTGGTTTTTATTATAATCATTGACTAAACACATATTTTGATTATTTTTAACTTTAATAATTAAAAATATTAAGACAGATTTACTTTTTTATTATATCGTTTCTTTTATATTATTTATTTATTTATTTATCTCAACAATAACGAACGCCAATATTTTCTTGACGTTTATTATTTGTTTTTCTTTTATAGACGAGCATCCCCTTTTTTGTTTTTATCATAATTATTAAAGGAACAGGCGAAATTCTCATGCTTTCCTAAGCTTTATTTACGTTATTAATAATTTTTTTTATTCGAATTGACGAGCCCTTAAATATCTGTTACGTTACTGAAGGACTTTACGAGGCTAAAGAATATCTTTATTTGGGTTATATTTGCTTTTAAAAGACCGGACAATGATCATATGGTTTTTTCAACGTAATATAATGATCGAAACTAACGTAGCCCATATAGTTTTTTTTTGTTTTTTTTTTTACATGGAGTTCACCACTTATCAAGGCCCAATGGCCACTCGAGGATAAGGGTTATTGTGTGTACAATAATCAATGGGATAGTGTAGCAATAGTATTGGAGATTTGATAAGGTGTCATTACTTATGGGGGGGCTGTTCATCAGGAATTTGTTTGTGTTGGACTTGAGGACATCCAGATTGAAGTCGGGAGGGAAACAGGCAAGTGGAACAGAGTTCCACAGGCATGCAATTCTAAGAAAGAAGCTTTGTTCATGGAATCTACGTTTTGATTTAGGCACAGATAATGAGTGGGGAAAATTATTGACGGTGGTTTAAGCTAGTCGGGTGTTTTTGAAAAAGATTGGCGAGGGGGGACCAGAGAATGGAGCTCAGACGAGCACTTGCCATGGAAATAACGATAAAACAAAGACAGGCTCGCTACATCTCTTCTGTGGGAAAGAGCTTGCAGGGAAGAGAAAAGGGCATTTCCCACCAAGCCACGAAGTCTATTTTGCACTCTGTCAAGGTAGGATAGACTGTTTTTAGCAGCTCCCGCCCAGATGTGGCAGCAGTACTCCATCTTTGGACGTACTTGCCTCTTATATAGATAGAGAATTGCATAATTAGTGAGATATTTCTGGAGCGGTAGAAGGATCACACCATTTTCCCAGCGACCTTGGCCACAGACATGATGTATGTGTTCCATTTCAGATCAGGAGTAAAGGTCAAACCCAGAAGCTTATCAAAACATGGAGCATCCCCTAGACGAGAGCCATCCATTTCAATTGATGCCAGATGGGGATCAGAGCGTTTATGATGTACAGATAGGAGCTTAGTCTTAGATGCATTAAAGGTAACCAGCCACCTCTTTCCCCACTGTACCACGCGCTCAATATCAGAGGAGAGAGAATCAGGGAGAACATCATCATTTACGGCCTTTGATGTGTTGCCATAGATGGTCGTGTCATCAGCATAGATGTCAACGAAAGATTTTAGTATGTGTTTTGGGATATCATTGATGTAGATCAGGAAGAGAGTTGGGCCCAGTATGGATCCCTGAGGGACTCCAGCATTAATATTGTGGTCCTCTGATTTCTGTCCATCAACCACTACTCTTATGAGCCTATCAGAGAGAAATGATTTAATGATCGAGAACACTTTTCCAGTTATACCGTAGCTGGAAATCTTGTGTAGTAGGCCTTTATGCCATACCTTATCGAAGGCCTTTGATATGTCGAGAGCAATTGCCCTAGAAATGAAGCCTTTGTCGAGAGATTCGGTAATCCTATGAGATATAACCGTAAGCACATCTGCTGTAGATCTAGCAGGACGGAAACCATATTGTGTGTCGCTAAGAAGGTTATTTCTGCTGAAGTGGTTGACTACTTCCTTATTTATTGTGGATTCCAGCAACTTACTCATGACACACAGGAGACTTATTGTTCTATACTAAGAGAAAGATGACTTATCACCTGAATTCTTAAATACAGGGCCTACTGATGAGGTTTTCCAGGGTGTCGGGAAGCACTTCTCCTTAAGGCAACGCTTAAACAGTTTGGAAAGTATGGGGCAAGTTCTGGTTGTAATTTTTTTACCACTATAATTGGAATACCGTCAGGACCAGTTGCTTTACTGGAGTCAAGGTTCTTGGTTAGATTGGCGACCTCACGTACAGATATGTGTATGTTGCATAGCGTGTTGTCTGTTATAGGAGGGAATATGGGGAGTTGAGGGCCTTCGTCGCACAGGGTAGAATTTGCCGCAAAGTTATTGCCAAATAGTTTGGCCTTGTCGGATGCTGTCGAGATGAGCTCTGGTCCATTGATAATGGTTGGGATAGAACGCACGTTTCTGTTCAGGATCCTATTTGCTATTTGCCAGAATTGGTGGGAACGAAGCCGCTGCTCAGCTACTTTGGATTTAACGAATTGAGCATACATTTCTTTTGCATTTTTTATTACTCTTTTACAGTGATTTCTGGCGGTCCTGAAATCAGCTTTAGTTTCAGTGCATCTATTACGTTGGTAGCTACGGAAAATGTGATTTCTGTGTGCAATGGCAGCAGCACATTCAGGGGAGAACCATGGTTGGCTGCTAGGTTTTTGTTGGAATTTTTTGGATGGTATGAATTGGTCTATGCCTACAAGTAACCATTCGGTCAGGTCTGATACTATAGAGGACACATCCTTTTTAAACGTGGAATGGAGAGGTAGATCATATATGAATGTACGGAAGCTATCCAAGTCCGCCATAGAGTATCGGTATACAGTACGGTGGAGAGGTACGTCTGTAGATTTATTATATTTCATTTTTATCTTAACTGACACGATGCAGTGATCGGAGGATCCCAGAGGAGATAGAACGGAACATGAGCATAGCTCAGGGGAAGTGGATAGAAAAAGGTCTAGTATCGGGCACACGGGTGGGCTCGCGAACAATCTGAGTGAGGTCATAGGCAATGGCAAAATCATGACAGAACCTCTCCTCATCATCAGTCTTATTTGAGTGGGTCAGCCATTCCACATTATGGACATTGAAGTCACCGCAAATGTGAATGTTAGCCGAGGGATGAGCAGACAGGATGTGGTCAATATTCTCTGATATACTCTTAAATACATTAACTCTGCTATTGTGGGAGCGATAGAGGGCAAATATAAATGCGATGGTGTAAGCAAGTGCAACCCGGAACACATATAAGGTAGATTAGGGTCTTCTCTGGAGATATCCCTGCCACATGTTATGTTAATAGGTTATTTTTTATAATTTATTTATTATTGTTTTATTAACGGTAGGTACGTGCAAAATGGATGTCGATGCTTAAAATGAATAAACATTTTGATTCCCCCCTTTACTTAAAAGATCACAAAAAATCAGGAAAGTAACCCATTTTAATGAAATTTTCAGTATTTATCACATAAAGATCGCGGAATATAATGAACCCTTTATTTTTTTTTCTGGGGGAAATGTATTATTTTGTTTTAAAAAAATACCTTTATTAAAATTTTTTTTTTTTTTATAGTAAAAAAAATTTCAGAAATTTATTTTTGCTTTTTTTATAAAAATAAAGCGTCCTAAAATATAACAATTAAAAAAATTATTTAATTTTTACAGGAGCATTGCGATAAAAACCTCTAAATCTGTATTATTGAATTCGATATAACACGAGGAAAAATCAATTTCTCGAACTACCGATATTATCATTTAATTAGGCATTGTTTATTTAATATTTTCACACAAAAAATTATAAGATCGAAAATTATTCCTAGTTTTTTTTTAAATTGCATGTTTCACATAATTTTTTATGTAAGATTTTGATATTTTCCTTGCTCGCAAGAATGTTAAACTTTTGGCGTAACATATTTTTTATATCATATTGACCAATAATTAAAAAAATATATAATTTAAAAACAGGAACATAGAAAAATAATTCAATTAAACAATTGTTAAAATTTATACAAATGTTTACAACAGAAATGTACGGATGCACGTCTGGGGAAAAAGAAATCTAGCACCCCTCCTGTCGTCGTTCTCATACAGCTTTTCAACTGTCTCACATTTTGGGCCTCCGTATATTTCGTATTTCCAAAAGTACGGATTTTTGCGCGTTTGCAGACGGCAAAAACACTCGGTTTTGGGACTAATTCAGCTATTTTTGTGCAAACAAAGTTATTTTTTTTATTTAATTCAATATCTTAGGATTTTACTTTACTAATTATCTTTGAAATAAACCCAGAAACTAATATTTATCTCTAAAAGATTTTTACAAGGAATTTATTTAGCTTCAAAATTTAGCTGAATTAGTTGGCTCGCCATGAAAACATTTTTCATAACTTTTTTTTTTCACCTGCACAAATATTTTGTTCATTTGGAAAATTAAGTTTAGTTTTTTATCTTTTAAATACAATCAAAAAGTAGTCGGACACCTACAAAAAATTATGATAAATCGGCTTTCAAAACTAGGTCACCCTATCTTTATTTGTTTATGTTTGCCCGTACCTAATTAACGGCATGAACGAGCCTTCTGTATATATGTAACAGGGTATTTTATTTTTCAAGTTCTCCGGCACCCAAATATTTGTTGTAGTATATAAGGACAGGATCGGTCGAAGTCCCCATGATATGATCATTCGAAATTTGTTAAACTAAATAGACTTTGCAGTGTTTATAAAAAAAAAAACACGTGAATTTAAATCTGTTCTGTTAGTGGCAAAAAAAGGTAATCCTTTCAGGAGTAACCGCTGATAATTAATCGCTCATTTTAACGCTAGGCTAATCCATACCAACCAAAAATCAGATAGTGTTTCTCGACAATGATAATTCGTTCATTCAACCTTGGATTTCCTTATCAAAATATGATTGTTTTCGGTTTTAGCCGTTTGATTAATTGTTATTTTTCTTTCATGAGTTTTATACAAGAAAAGTTTAGCTTTATTTTATGATAAAATCCTTTTCAGAAACGACAAATGTTTGTCAATTTGACCTCGCTTTTCAATTTGACCTCGCTTTTCAATTTGACCTCGCTTTTCAATTTGACCTCGCTTTTCAATTTGACCTCGCTTTTCAATTTGACCTCGCTTTTCAATTTGGAGATAAAAGATGAAACGTTAATATTATAGATATTTTTCTTTTCATTTCTGTCAAATAAAAAGTTTCTTCAAATCAAATAATAATGAACTGAAACAGACATGATAAAGGAAAAACTAACTTCACAAAATTCCTTTCTTTTTTTAAAATTTATTCTAATAGACGAATTGAATCACAACCTATAAGACAAATAAAAGCATAAAAGAATACCTTTCCAGAACTAACTATATACGTTAAAATACATCGAACAACTATATACGTTAAAATACATCGAACAACTAACTATATACGTTAAAATACATCGAACAACTATATACGTTAAAATACATCGAACAACTAACTATATACGTTAAAATACATCGGAGAACTAACTATATACGTTAAAATACATCGGAGAACTATATACGTTAAAATACATCGAACAACTAACTATATACGTTAAAATACATCGAAGAACTATATACGTTAAAATACATCGAACAACTAACTATATACGTTAAAATACATCGAACAACTAACTATATACGTTGAAATACATCGGAGAACTAACTATATACGTTAAAATACATCGAACAACTAACTATATACGTTAAAATACATCGAACAACTATATACGTTAAATACATCGAACAACTAACTATATACGTTAAAATACATCGAACAACTAACTATATACGTTAAAATACATCGAACAACTAACTATATACGTTAAAATACATCGAACAACTAACTATATACGTTAAAATACATCGAAGAACTATATACGTTAAAATACATCGAACAACTAACTATATACGTTAAAATACATCGGAGAACTAACTATATACGTTAAAATACATCGAACAACTAACTATATACGTTAAAATACATCGGAGAACTAACTATATACGTTAAAATACATCGAACAACTAACTATATACGTTAAAATACATCGGAGAATCAACTATATACGTTAAAATACATCGAACAACTAACTATATACGTTAAAATACATCGAACAACTAACTATATACGTTAAAATACATCGAACAACTAACTATATACGTTAAATACATCGAAGAACTATATACGTTAAAATACATCGAACAACTAACTATATACGTTAAAATACATCGGAGAACTAACTATATACGTTAAAATACATCGAACAACTAACTATATACGTTAAAATACATCGAACAACTAACTATATACGTTAAAATACATCGAAGAACTATATACGTTAAAATACATCGAACAACTAACTATATACGTTAAAATACATCGGAGAACTAACTATATACGTTAAAATACATCGAACAACTAACTATATACGTTAAAATACATCGGAGAATCAACTATATACGTTAAAATACATCGAACAACTAACTATATACGTTAAAATACATCGAACAACTAACTATATACGTTAAAATACATCGAACAACTAACTATATACGTTAAATACATCGAACAACTAACTATATACGTTAAAATACATCGAAGAACTATATACGTTAAAATACATCGAACAACTAACTATATACGTTAAAATACATCGGAGAACTAACTTTATACGTTAAAATACATCGAACAACTAACTATATACGTTAAAATACATCGAACAACTAACTATATACGTTAAAATACATCGGAGAACTAACTATATACGTTAAAATACATCGAACAACTAACTATATACGTTAAAATACATGGAAGAGCACAATGTCATACAGAGTTGATTATCCACAATGCAATTACTATCTTTTATGCGTTTTTACCTAAATAACCGGGAAATGATAACGATAAGGATTGAAAATCTGGGTGTACTAAGTTCGAATCCAGTTCATCGCACAAAATCATTTTCACTTAGGATGTTGGCAATCTTCACGATGTCCCTTTCGTAAATAGTCGATGTCTTTCTAGAAAACAATCTGACTAAAAAAACATACCGGGAAACCAATATTAATAATAGAATCTTTGGATTCATATGACAAGATGATGATCTAAATAATTTAAACGCTATCGTTGTAATTAATACAGTCGAGATCTATTTTTTATAACCATGCAAGCTTTAGTTGCAATAGGCACGTATGTTGTTTTGTCAGGGGTTCTGTATAACTTGGAGGGGTTTATAGCGCGTGTATATAAAACAGGTGTGTATAAACGAGGCGACTAAACTGTGTACATGTAATATAGTCGTCTATGTAAAGTTTGTTGCGTATGTGTGTGTGTGTGTATGTGTGTGTGTGTGTATGTGTACATTTTAAACACATATGGATACCTGCAAAAATAGTCCAACCAACGGGACAAATAGCACAATTGCCTGCTTGCCCAGACAAGGGAAGAGCATACTTTTTTGGTCGGAACCATCGCTGTGTTGTTGCAGACGCGCTTCTGAAAATGTAAGTCATTTTCTACCCCGACAACACAGCCGCGCAAATTATTTTTTCCACACTTGCACTTAATCCTGTTGCTACTTATTTTTTGTTCTGGGATTGTACATCATTCCTTTTCCATGGATTACATATTACTGCCTTTCCAGCTAAATGTGCTTCCAAAGCTGAACGATTCCCAACAAGCTGAGAACTTGCTGTCTCGTCTACTCGTTACAAGCCTTTCGCTCAAGACTCCTGACTAACACCTAACCCTGATTACGTATATTTCAAAACTATCTTATTACGTCATTACCTCCACGTGACCAAAGTCATAAATCAAATGCTCTACCTTCGTCACGTTTTGTGTTTATGTTCTAACATTTTTTCTATTAAAATATATTTTTATTTAAAATTTCTTCTTTATATTGTTTATAGAATCTAGTAAAGTTAAATTCCCAAAATGTCATTTGTCCTTGAATCGCATTTTTCTCTTTAAGACAAATCTGATTCAATATGCATAATAATAATAATAATAATAATAATAATAATAATAACAACAACAACAATAAAAATAATTATAATAATAATAACAATAATAATAATAATAACAATAACAATAATAATAATGAATAATGATAATAATATTAACAAGAATAACAATAATAATACCAATAATAATAACAATAGTAATACGAATAATAAAATTAAAAAGTAACAATAATAAAAATAATAATAATAACAACAATAACAATAATAATAATAATAATAATAATAATAATAATAATAATAATAATAATAATAATAATAATAATAATACACAGAGCTAGCCAGAGAGTTAAAAGGGAATTGGATGATGAAGAAAATCAAAATAGTACCGATAATAGTAGGAGCACTAGGAACAATTCCGAAAAACTAGGAAAAAGAATGGGAGAAATTAGAATCAGAGGAATAACTGCAAAAATACAAAGCCTAGCGATAATGAAAACGGCTTAAATATTAAAGAAACCCTAGAATTTGGGGAATAACGCAAGACAATATAACAAAGAAGCGTTACAGGGAATGAAGAACGCCGAAGCTGCATATCAACAAGTTCTACACCACCATCATGCATCCCCCCATTGTCTCCTCACCGTCCCCCCAATATAAAAGTGATACCAAAGAGCCACGAAGGGTCAAGGAGGATAGAAAGACCGAGGAGAGAGCGCTGGCCAGACCGCCGTTGGACAAGTGCGAAGAGAACTGGGATCGTGGGGAGGCTTAGCGCCACTCAAATTCCAGTATAAGGCAATGGCCACTACCAGCGAGAAATCAATGGTATGAGGTTGTTGCGATGACGCAAATTTATTTGCAAATGCCATCGAAGGAGGTGGAGAGAGCTGGAAGTCTTGGAAGACTTGTTGTCACTCAGCTTCCAGAGAACACCACAGGTCTCCAAACAGATCGTTTGCTGACTTGTGTGAAACTCCATGTGAGCCAATAATAATAATAATAATAATAATAATAATAATAATAATAATAATAATAATAATAATAATAATAATAATAATTCTGATTTCGATCATCAACCTCTCTCTGGAAAGGGATGGGACTAATTTCCCGGCTTCAAACCATAATAATAATAACAATAATAACAATAGTAATAGTAATAATAATAATAATAATAATAATAATAATAATAATAATAATAATAATTATACCGATATTAATAATAATAAAATAATAAGAATAATAATAAAAATAACAATAATTAAAATAATAATAAAAATAATGATAATAATAATAATTATAACAGTAAGAATAATAATAAAAATAACAATAATAAAAATAATAATAATAATAATAATAATAATAATAATAATAATAATAATAATAATAATAATAATAATCTGGCTCAAATAAGTCGGGCGTCTTAATGTACAACACGTACACATACATAGTTTAAGATCTATTAAAGACAATAAAACGATTATATTAATACGATTGTTTAATAACTCTTCATCATAAATTCAGTGTTTTCTTATTACAACAATCCGAACGGGACGATAGTATAAAATGTTTTTTCCGAAAATAAAAGGCATGGAAGAAAGATAGGTTATCAAAAACATATTCTTGAATAGCGAGAAGGGGGATACCCAATGTTGCCCGATCGTAAAATACTCTTACATATTTATTTCATGCAACGTTCGCATGTAGTATCACATTGAATATTATATTGTATCTAATATATAGTATTGATTTCAAATTTTTTAAATGACTTAGATGCTATCATCTAGAATCGAAACCAAAACATTTAGCTCTCCAGTAACATTCCATAACGTTTAAGCTATCAACAGATAGATAAGAAGGATTTAGAATTAGACCATTTAAAACTATGAATGAATTTGCGTATGCACAAAAGTAATAAAAAAATTGTCAGTAAGTTAAGATGAACATTTTCATTCCAACTTTCCTACTTATTTCTACGCGTTATTCATCCATCCAAAGATTTTTCTCGTTACAAACTATCCTTAGTTTATGATTATTATTTTCTATTAATTCCGGTGTTATGTGATCAGTAGTTTTAAAGTTGAACAGTTAAATATTATCACACAGACGCAGATAGCGACAACTACTGTTTTATTTATACAGATTGTTATTTTTTTCCTGTTTTCTCATTCCTTAGTTTTGCAAATGGCGAAAAGAAAAATGTCAATTCTAATCTTTTGAATTGATTAATTTACAATTGTTAAACAAATTACTCACGGTAAAAGTTTAGCTATAGGCGATTGATTTGTTGTTTTTTTATATATAGTACATTGTCCATAAGCTGTAATGAATATCAAGTTGACAAGAAAGATGAACATAACCCGGCTCAAACAAAAATGTATTCTTCAAAATATGCATATTCAGAATTAACACAATGTTCCCAACGCAAATCAAGTGTATTTATGCCATCCACGTATAAATCTTGCGTTCTGGTGGCGTTGAAATTACTTAAGTTTTTTTTTATATCGCTTAGGCTTTTAAAGCATTTCTCAGCACAGAAGATGTGCTTGAAAAAGTGGTAATCGGTAAGTGAGGATGAAGCAGAATTTCGTAGCTTAATCCGTTCAACTTCTTCAAGGTCGCTTTACCAACGTGCGGTCGGGCATTGTCATGGAGGAGAATTGGGCATTTTCTGTTGACTAATGCTGGGTACTGTTGTCGAAGTTTCTGATATTTTTCAAGCACTTGTTTACAGTATTTCCCTGATGTT
Source organism: Euprymna scolopes (assembly GCF_053919585.1). Lineage (NCBI taxonomy): Eukaryota > Metazoa > Mollusca > Cephalopoda > Sepiida > Sepiolidae > Euprymna > Euprymna scolopes. Next base: position 2,176,209 of record NC_136484.1, read on the forward strand.
ATGGTTTCATCTGCATAAAACAAACAAAAAAAAAAAAACTCATGGGGGAATTTTCAAGAGTCTACGGCAATTTTACATGCCTGTACAAAAAAGTATGGAAACTTATCGAAGACACCTCGTATTTTACTGTTTGTTATTGTATTAAAGCGAGAGACAGTGACTACGATTATCAAGTCTTGTGAGTTGTTGAGCGGTATGTTCAATTTTGTTTTTAATATATTGTTGGATCCCGAGTTTGAGAAGATAGACCTGAGGAAAATCGCAGGTTACATCAATCCAAACATATTGTAATACGAAAAATCTAAATAATGCAAAGTAGCAATGTTCTAAAACTCAAGAAAGAGAAATCTGTACAATTTAAACGTAACAATTGCAATAATCAAAACAATCGCAGTTGTCTTCACATTCTACGCCTTAGACTCACACCACGTAATCATCTATCATTTTTGTTCACTTTCATAATTTTTCACAAATGTAAGGAAGTTTTCTGATAGACGATTTTGCCCGTTTAGTAATACCAAGCTGTGTGCTCAACAATAGTGGCCTGTTTTCATACAATTCAAGTATTAGCACATACAGATGAATATGTCAGTAATTTAAAATGCCTCTCATAAAATAAGATATTGTCGTAATTTAAATTTAAAACTTACTTTAATTCTTTCAAGTTTAGCGGTTCAAGTTATCTATTATTTGACTGGTTTTATTATATGTAGCGCGGTGCGGATTACAGCACACTTGAACGACCATATTTAATGCTGAGTAGTTCAAACTATATACTACTCGAATGATCATATCTCATGCATGGTTGAAAAACAAGCCGTTTATGAGAAAAAGTTAGTTTTTCTTTGTTAAGCAGCTGCGCCGAATTAGTAAAACTAACAAAATAAGATGAGTCTCTAAGCACGACTTGCAACAATGTTCTGTTTTTTTTTGTTTTGTTTTTTTGGTTCAGTACATTCAAAGGCAGATGCTTCGTGACAATAAACATGAATTATTTCAACAAATCAAATGTTGCTTGAATAAACGTTATTTTCAATAAAGAGTTGTTGTTTTTTTTTTGAATAGGTTCAAAAAAGCATTCACATTCTGTGGTTGAAAATTTTTTTTTTTTGCAACTAAAAGAAAACGAGTTTGCAACAATGGTCTCGCCAACATTTCGCAGTACGCGCACAGGCACTTGATATATTTTTGTTAGCCTAATCAAGATGTACGTCGCGTTAATGTGAAGGTTAGGATACAACTAGAGGCATGTTCATGGCAAAGTTTACGTTAGAGTTAGGCTTTACAAAATATAAAATAATCACCGACGTGGAACATATCGTGGACTAGTGGGAAATATATCAATGTGAGTTATGGCTAGTCAGAAATATAAGGAAAAAGAAATTGCTATGACATAAATTTATTTCGCTTCAGTTAATAATAATAATAATAATAATAATAATAATAATAATAATACTTTCTTTTGCTACAACCTACGTTTATCTGTTACATACTAAAGACAAGGAACTTGCATATGTCATTAATATCTATATTATATGGAAAAATGCGCGCATGAAAAGTAATATTCTTAAAATTTTATTAAACCTGGAAAAGTAAAGGACAAGAAATTCAACCTGGAAAAGTAAAGAACAAAATATTCTAGTAAAGTAAAAAATAAGAATTTTTTAGACTTAAAATATTGCAGCTAAAAATAAAATTTGAATATTGATAAATATTTTATTTATTATTTGCATATGTTGTTTATTGTTGAGTTAGAAAGGGTGTCAGTCGCTGGATTGAACTTATTTCCCCCCTATTATTTGCATATATTTATGTAGTGAAAATTGTTTGAATAAAATTAATTCATTAGTTAGTTAGTTAGTAGATGGAATTAATAATTTTATAATTTACATAAAAATTAATAATTTTATTATATCATAATTAGGATCATTTAATTCTTTCTAACTCAACAATAAACAACAACATATGCAAATAATAAATAAAATATTTATCAACTATTTTTAGCTGCAATATTTTAAGTCTAAAAAATTCTTATTTTTTACTTTACTAGAATATTTTGTTCTTTACTTTTCCAGGTTGAATTTCTTGTCCTTTACTTTTCCAGGTTTAATAAAATCTTAAGAATATTACTTTTCATGCGCGCATTTTTCCATATAATCCATGATTTTTCCAGGCATTGCTATTGTATTAATATATAAATTTATAATATTTATTAATGATTGTCAAAAAAAATTAACTCTCAAACACACATTTATGCAATATTTATCATTCAATCACAGTAGTTCTGAGCCAGGGTCTCTACCGAGACTGCGGTTCATGAATTCGTGATCTGTATAGAGCGTAAACTAACAAAAAAGAAGATGGCACTCGGTGTCTTTTTAGATATCGTTGGAGCTTTTGACAAAATACCCTTCAGTAGTATGCTCAAGTCGCTACGAGAACTCAATGTGCCACCAGTACTCATCCGATGGATTGAGTATATGGTGAGGCACAGAACAGTTCAAGTAGAACTACTGAGGGCAACTGTTAAAAGGGAAGTAGTTAAATGAAACCCCCAAAGTGGGATTTTATCACCTTTACTATGGAACTGTATGCTGGATCCTCTTTTAAAGGAGTTTAAAAATAGGAATATTTATGCCCAGGCTGATGCTGATAACATCGCATTGCTATTCGCGGGTTCAAAAGCATCATTCGTCAGACGCATTGCCAAATGTGATAACGAAAAATTTGAGTTCATTCAAAGAATATGTATATCATAGAATTCACTAATATTTTTAATCGATAAATTCACCATTTTTTTGCTATAAAATCATAAGGAGAGTTTAAAAAAATTAGTTATTAAAAAAAAGTTCGGTTTTTTAATTATAAAAAAAACGATACACGGGATTGAACCTAAAATCTTTCCACCAACCCCCGGTACTCTAACCGTTACGCTAACATGTCATATTGGCAAAATCGCAGTAAAATTATTTATATACAAAAAAAGTTATGCAAAATAAGTTATGCAAAATAAAAAAAAAAGCGTTAGTCACTTATGTACTTACTCTCCTGTTTGTGAACCCACATATTTTGTTGTTACTTTTTTCTACTGAACCAATTTTCGAAATTCTTTTTTCAAAATGTAGCTAATGAGGTGTTCTATCCAACTATATAACCTGTTTGAAATTTGGTTGCGAACGGAATTAGTGGTGGGGGGTTGAATGTGTTTCGATTCATTCAATTTCGGACTTAAGCATATATTCAACCACTACCGTGGTTGAATGATATAATGAAATAGTTTTACAAACGATGACACTACATAAAAATGTTGTAGGTATAGACTACTAATCAATAGAGAGAAAGAGAGAGAGAGAGAGAGGGAGAGAGGGAGAGAGAGAGAGCGAGCTTCTTCTTCTTCTTGGTTCCATTTTTCTTAGTGCTGTTATGATCAGCGCTATTTATTGTTATTTCATTCGTAAACGTATTTTTATCGATTGTTTTCCTTTCTATTTTGAGAAGATGATTTTTATCATTATTTTTGTTACTGTTGCAAATTATTATTATAATATCTATAAAAATAGCGAAAATTGTGTGTAAGAACACTTCTAAACCTATATACTCAAAGAATTTTTAATCTACAAAATTTGGTATATAGCATATTCAGACATGTGGGCAACTTTTTAATCAGTTTTCATTCGGAAAAAGGGATGCTAAAGAGTGAGTGCTTGGGGGGGGGCGTCGGATATTTATCTATTTTTAAAGTGTTTCACGACTGCGCATGCGCGTTCGAGAAACATGAAATTTTTTAATATTAAGAATAAGATATTTTAAAAACACTTTGTAAATGTGTCGAGCTGGTATAATGGTTATCGTATTTGACTCAATATATTCAGGTTTAGTTTTCGATTTCAGCTCGAGTATAATTGTTACTTACAAGAAGTGAACTGTTTAGAAAAAAAACGATACTCGCATGCAAATGTTGGAGTTTCTGTCTTTATTAAAATATAATATTTATGCGCATTTTACGACTGGGAAACGCCGAGGAAACTGCTAGTAATTATATGTTTTTCTTTCTTAAACTGTGTAAAAATTACACTAAAGATGAGAAAAGTTTAACTACTAACTATTAGGGAGACCCGACGTCGCTGGGGATAGTAGTAGGATCAAAGTATTTTTCACTCTCCTATATTTTATTCTCCTCAAAATCTGTGAAATCGACCATTTTTTAATCAAATCAATTGATTATCTTCTCTAGTTAAAGACCCATCACGTTATATCGAAACAAAATTCACATGCTTACCCGCAGTGACTTAGTCCACAATAAATTCTAGTTTACATTGCACTGTAGAGAACATTCTGTTGATATCACAAAATTACTTTTATATAATGGTTTAAATTAAAATTTAAGATGCAAAAGTCAAGTATCATGTCCCAGATGTGCTCTAAACTAACACACTTCTTTCAAATGTGCCCCTGTCATATCAAAGAACCTACTGCAGACTTTATAGACGGGTCTTTTTACTTGTGCGTTGATAATGGTTTGAATTTAAGTTAAAAATGAAAATGTAAAGTGTCATATTTCAATTGTGCTCTAAACAGAAACATTCATTTCGAATGCGCCTCTGTCATATCAAAGAACATACTGTTGATTTTATATGCCATACCTTTCTACTTGTGCGGTAATAAAGCATGCCCAATGCACTTGTGATATTAGGTTGTATAAGCCGTTTACTTTAGTCAACATCGCCTGTTCCTTTTTTCATCGGATTTTTTCGATTATCGATTATCAATACTTATCGTAGATATTCCGATACAAAAGTAGACTTAGAACACTGCCAGAGAGTACAGGGAGACCCCCCCCAAAAAAACTAAATGGAGGCCATCCAGAACATATGCTGTAGAACGGAGAAAAAAGGCCAAATACCCTAGTGTTTTGATGTGATGTCTTGAATATAATAAACTAGTTATGACCAAAGTTTCGTTTCATTCGGACAAAACACTAAGAAACGGGGCCTAATTAGAGTAAGGGCCCGTTTTTTTGGGTCACCCTGTACGTTTGTGTGAAATTTGAAAAAAATCGGATTCGCCGTTTAGGAATCTGTATGGAACTCACTTACAGATAGACCGATGAAGTTCTTTTTTATATAATAGTAGATAGTGATAGTTGTTTTGTGATTTCGGTTTTCCAAGACTTATCACGTCAAATGAAAATATTACAGCAAAATTGAGATTTTATTTCAGTGTGGAGTTTTTTTTTATTACGGGTTTGGTCCCCTTTGAGATTTCAAGAAAATATACTCCAAAAAACCTGTCCGTTTCAACTAGAGGATGAAGATGACTGTAAAAAAAAGTTGTTTTTTTTACTTTTTTTTTCACAGATCACATGAAAACATCTGCAAATGTCATTGGAAATGTTTATTTAACTTTGTCGTGAAGGTTTCACACTTCTTCAAAGAAGTAAAATGTAAGATATTATATTTACACTCAATAACCTTTCGTACTGACATGACTCTTTGGCTTGGATACTTTCAATTGGACAGTTCGGGTGACTTCATCGTGACATCAGAAGTGAGAAAACGACAATTCCCCTTAGAATCAAAAATGCTGGCAATAACTGAATCTTTTTAATTTTTTTTTTTTAGATTTTTTACGTTGTTTGGTCTATATATTATGCTATAATATTTTCGTTTGTCTGTCAGAAATAACATTTTCTTGATCTATGACGCATTAATTTTTAAAGAAGTTCTTAGTAGACCTGCCAAGTCTCCCTGTCAGATGAGATTTTCTTTCATTTATCACACAGCAGTTTTAAATAACATTTTCCTTGGTCTGCCACGCTTTTCTTTAAAATATTTTTTATGTTAGTCTGCCAGGTATCAATTTGAAGTATCATTTTCATTCGTCTTCCCTTCCTCAATTTGAAATAGAATCTTTAGCACTAAACGCGCAATTCAAAAGACCGTATCTTTAAATATCCGATCTTATTCGTTCTTGCATTTTTTCTCTAAAAAGCAAAAACAAAATCATTTCAAACTCTTTTTTTTTCACAAAATCCAATAAAATAAATCCATTTATCCAGAAAACACAAAACCGGAAATGTGCCCACCGCCATTTTCTCGCGTTTTCTAAATAGAATGGCGGAAAAAGTTGAATTTCCAATCCTTATCTTACTCAGACATCAGTGTGAAGATGTTGAAATTCGTGATTACGGATGTTCGGCTGATTCCTTGTTTTTGTTTGATTTTTTTTTCTTATTTTAAAGTTTGTCCAGCCTTCGTTTGTCTTCATATCTCATCTTCTTGGCAAGCATAAACAGGAAGACGCTGCTCTCACGTGATTTATGACGTCACATAGATTTCAACATGAACATATTTATTTTCTCTCTTCCGCTATTTACATCTGTTTAGTCGCAGCGCAAAGATAACACATTTGTGAATGCAAGTCCATCTCGCCATGTATAGAATTGTGAAATCATTACTTGACGTCATCGCTTGCAGCGAATTTCAGAACTTGCGAAATTTATAATATCTAAAAGAAATTCCTGAAGGACGATCTGAGTATCAGGGAAACGGAAGTGAAAATATAAGAGTAAAATTATCCTATATTCTCATTTATTCTGTTTAAAAGATTTGCAGCATTTTGTTTAATAGATTTTTAACAATCTTTATTCTTGGCTATAAAGTTTAATCTTTTGAAGTTATAACTTCGTATAAAAAATACAATAACACCAGCGGTTTTGAAATGCTTAACCCTTGAGCATATGCGAATTTAGTTCATGCAAAAATTGCTCGACACTAAAATATATATATGTGTGTGCATGATACGCACACACACCCACACACAGATAGATAGATAGAGAGAGAGAGAGAGAGAAAGAGAGAGAAAGACAGATAAACAGACAGACAGAGATGTTATTTGTGTCTGTGATACGTTTTGAATGCATTCAATTATTTACGAAAGTGCATTTCTACCTAAATGCAAGTTGGGAATAATTTTCCTGTAACGAGTTCGGTACCTCCATGTGGGGAGCGGAATATATATTGTTTTTAATATATAATTATCCACTGACACGTGTTTCGTCGTCAACGACTCATCAGAGAGGCTGAATCTAGATTCAAAATTGGGACCATACGGTAAGGAGCCTAAACTCTTATCGGTCGTCTTTCTCGCACGATTGTGTGGATATATCGCGATTTACTTAAATGTTATTTGTTTTTGTTCTTGCGATTTATATATATATATATATATATATATATATATATATATATAAAATACATTCAAATGTGCTGAAATGTGTTGAATCTAAATCCAATATTATTTAAAAAAATGCTTAATACGTATGACGAGTTATTGTTTATATAATTCTACTTATATATATGTATATATTTATTACATTTTATATGTATGCATATTTTGTATATATTTTCAGTGTTTACTTTGAGGGTATCTGAAACGTACGTAGATATAGGTAATATGATTCAGAAATATATGGCAAAAAAGCTATACACAATTCTCTGCATTTCATAACCTTTAAGATACGTCAGGCAAGGAGCCCTGTTTCCCCAAAAAATCATATTAAAAAGTTTTCCGCACGCCTTAATACCTTATATATAAGATTTCAAAAAATTGGTTTAGTATATAAGTTGAGAGTTACCCTCACACACATTCTCACTTTTGGGGATACATAGATGTTATACAAATATTATTATTATACAATGATTTATGTTTGTACAATTGTATTGTGTCTCGGATCTACTGATACTAATAATGGTTTAAGGAAATCCATGTAACCGCACGTTGTATTTGTTGTATGTTAGTGCTGTTTCAAGGAAGGGCATATAATCATGTGATATGATACGAACTTATAAGGCCTTCTTATAATTATTATATTAACAATATTATTTAAATAATTGCATTGGTTAAAACTAATTTTTCAATATATATAGATTTAACTAGGACCTCATTTTATAACCATTTTTTTTTATTGCATTCTTGTACGTCTAGGAGCCGTTTGTTATTATTTTAGAGATGCAAGGAATTATTGTTTTTATTACAAAGGAGTCATCAATTATCAAAGCCTGGAGGCCACTCAGGGATAAGGGTTAACGGGTGTACAGTAGTCAATCGGATAATATCGTAGTAATTGTTAGTAGTAAAAATTTGGAGCGTTGGATTACTTAAAGGGGCGGTTAATCAAGAATTTGTTTATGTTGGACTTGAACACTATCAAATTATAGTCATCTGGAAGCAGACAAACGGAAGAGAGCTCCACAGGCGTGTAGCTCTAAGAAAGAAGCTTAGTTCATGGAATCTACGTTTAGGTTTAAGTTTAGGTACAGATAAAAAAATGGGGGAAATTATTGATAGTAGTTTCAACTAGTGTGCTTTTAAGTGAAAGTTTGGTGAGGGTGGCATAGATAGGAGCTAAGACGAGCACTTGCCATGAAAATATCGATAAAGAAGAGACAGGCTCGCAACGTCTCTTCTGTGAGAAAGTGGTTGCAGAGAAGATAAAAGGGCATTCTGTCAAGGTCTTTCCAGCAGTTTCTGCCCACATGTGAAAACAGTACTCCATCATTGGACGTGGCTTCTATAGAGGTGGAGAATTTCATCAGCAGTCATATATCTACTGGATCGGTAGAACAATGCCACCATTGTTCTAGCAACCTTGGCAAAGAATTCGATGTACGTGTTCTATTCCAGGTTCAGCCGAGAAACTTGTCAAAACATGAAGCCTCGCCAAGACGAGAGCCATTTATTTCAATAGATGCCAGATTGGCATCGGAGCATTGAGGATGTAAATATAGAGATTGTTTTCAAAAGAAGTAGACAGTTAAAGATATCGTCGATGTAATCCATTGTATAATTCGATTTATAGCAGGGTTCATCAGTAATAATGACTAAAATTAAAATAGCGTCCAATGTTTATTATATTATAATTAATATCTAGAGATATTTTAGATCCATTTTTCTAAATAAATCGTTAAGATGTCGTCTCATTTTATCTACGTTTCTCTCAGTAGAATCTACAAGAATTCGACAGCGTATCTATATAGACGTAACAATCCTTATATAATTTTATTTTTTTATTCAATTTTCACCCCAAACAAGGCACAGTGCCACTTTGAAGCAGGGGGCTGCTATTAAGGAATTAATTAGCGGAGTCATTAGGAGGGGAGAAGAGTAGAAAGATGTTTGTTAACATTACACTTGAACTTCTGCATATCATTGCAGTTGGGAAAGCAGAATCCCGGAAGGGAGTTCCAAAGACCCGCAGTTCTGGGGAAGAAACTATTGGAGTAAAAGGCTTTCTTGCACCTAGGGATCTCTACTGTAAAGGGATGAGACTTAGTAGCTTGTCGGGTTTGTCGGGGGTAGTTACGTCGGGGAGGTACAAGTGTTTGCAGTTCGTCAGAGCATTCACCGTTAAAGTATTTGTAGATCAGGCAGAGGGATGCAGCATCTCGTCGATGGGGCAGAGGTTGAAGCCTAGATGACAGTTCAGGACCTATCAGATTGGCGACTCTTTTTTGAACCCTGTCCAGGAGCGAGAGACAAGCAGCAGATGCACCAGCCCAGATACGACAACAGTACTCCATACATGGGCGAATGGTTGCCTTATAGAGGTATAGGATACTGGCAGGCCTAAGTAGTTTTCTAGCACGGTAGAGGGAGCCAACCTTCCTTGCAGCAGCCTTGGCAATGCTCTCAATGTATCTATTCCAGTTCATATTCCCTGTAATCGTTAGGCCGAGGAGTTTAAAAGAAGTACTTTCAGGCAATGTGTTCTTGGCCATTGCTATTGGTGGTAGAGAAGGTTTCTTGTAGCTATTGAAGGAAACAAGCTTAGTCTTAGCAGCATTGAATGTGACCAACCATTTTTGTCCCCATTCCACTACGGATTGGAGGTCGTCCTCTAGTGTTTCTGCCATTTCCTTGGATATGTGTTCATTTGTTTTCCCCTCATATCTGTTATAGAGAGTGGTGTCATCGGCAAATATACCCATCTCCGAAACAATATTATCAGGGAGGTCGTTTATGAATATCAGAAATAATAGAGGTCCAAGGATAGACCCCTGAGGTACTCCCGCATTTATGTCATATTGTTTGGATGTATGTCCGTCGAGGACAACTTTGATTTTTCTATTACTTAAGAAGGATTTAATTACATTATGAATTCTTCCAGTGATTCCATATGATCTAATATTCCTTAGAAGACCATCGTGCCATATCCTGTCAAAAGCCTTAGATATATCAAGGGCCACCGCTCTACCCTCCCCTGTTTTATCCAATGAACGGTATATACGTTCAGAAACTACAGTTAAGATATCTGCTGTTGAACGGGCTTGCCTGAATCCATAGTTTGTCAGTCAGGAGTTTAGCAGCTGTTAGGTGCTGGACTAGGGCTTGATTAACTAAGGACTCAAATATTTTGGCGAAAAGCGGGAGGAGGCTAATGGGGCGATAATTTAGTGGGTCAGTTCTTTCACCCGAATTCTTGAAGACTGGTACCACAGAGGCGGTTTTCCAGCAGTCGGGAAAACAAGATTCGTTAAGGCATTTATTATATAGCATTATGTACTTCCTCCAACTATATATATATATATATGTGTGTGTGTGGGTGTGTGTGTGTGTGTGTGTGTCTGTGTGTCGATGTTTGTCTGTGTGTGTATTACATAACCTCTTTTTTAATATATGTTCACGCATAATAGTATGAAACAATATAATAAAAAGTGTATTAATTTTCAGTTTTACTTCAACAGCGGTCAATTCGTGAGTAGAGGGTAATAGTAATTAGTCCAGGTAAATATTTTCCAGAGGCGAAGCAATCAATGAATATTTAACAAGGTATATTCAAGAGTGTTCAATACCAAAGTAGGGTAAGATATAGGTTTTATTTTTTACATAAGTATTTATATGTCGCTACACATTCAGGAGCATGCTTCGGTCAACCACTTACAAGTAACTATAGACCAAGTGTTATTGCTTATAAAAATTAAATTACGTAATATACGATTACAGACTCTGGTTATACAAACAGTGTCCCCCGAAGAGTTCTCTACTTGAAACTCGCTGATCGAAAAATGCTCATGAATGTGTAGCGGCATATAAATGCTTATGAAAACAAATTATATATATGTGTGTGTGCACATATATATATATATAACAATCAACATTATAAATATTCCTGTAAAAATGGTCATTATAAATACTTCTTATATCACTGAATATTATGAATACTTCTGCTCACAACATTATTATTACTTCTTGGAACAATGAACATTATAAATACTTCTTTTTACAATTAACAGTCTAAATACTTCTCGTAACAATGAACATATTAAACACTTCTTGTAAAAATAAACATTATAAATACTTCCTTTTTTTACAAGGTGGTCACCACTTATCAAGGCCCAGAAGCCACTCAGAGATAAGGGTTATTGTAAGTACAGTACGTTAGTGTGGATATTTAAAGTGTCTACTTAAGGGGGCGGTTCATCTGGAATTTGTTTACGTTGGACTTGAAGACATCCAAGTTGTAGTCAGGGGGAAAGCAGGCAGACTGTAACAATGAGCATTATCAATACTTCTTGTAACAATGAACATTATGAATATTCCTTGTAACAATGAACATTATGAATATTCCTTGTAACGATGAACATAATGAATATTTCTTATAACGATGAACATTATACGTTTGGTGGTTAAATTTAAATTCTGAAAATCAAAATATAGACACATATATTCGAGTTAAGAATTTATTGTTTTACAAAATGAATATATAGAAGAGGTTATATAAATTTCCTTAATCCATGGATTTTCAATAATGGATCACATCATCAGAGGAAATGAAACGCGGTTGGCAAAATGTTCAGCTGTGAATAGACACTTATTTTGCTTTTCAGTACAAATATTGCATATAGTTTTTGGAGTGGTTGTTGATAATTATATGGAGATAATTATAGGAAGAGAGAGTTTGATACAATCTGGACAGTCCATTATCGGAAGGAGTAACAATGATGTCATTCTCTACCTATATAAAAGCCAGGTACGGCAAATGATGGAGTACTGTTGCCACATCTGGGATGGAGCTGCTAGAATCAGCTTATCCTGACTTGACAGAGTTCAAAACAGACTTCGTAGCGTAGTGGGAGATGCGCTTTTCTCTTCCCTGCAACCTCTTTCCCACAGAAGAGGCGTTGTGAGTCTATCTCTACTTTATCGTTATTTCGACGGCAGGTGCTCGTCTGAGCTTCAATCTATGGTTTCTCCCCGCCAATATTTCACTAAAAAACACTCGGCTAGCAAGAACCACTACCAATCGTTCCCCACACTCTTTCTTTATGCCTAAACCTAAATGTAGATTCCATGAACGGAGCTTCTTTCTTAGAACTGCACGCCCGTGGAACTCTCTTCCGTTGGTCTGCTTCCCAAATGACTACAATTTAATTGTCTTCAAGTCCAATGCAAACAAGTTCTTAATGAACCGTCCCCCCATGTAATCCAACTTACAAAAATTCTAACTACCTATGTTAAAAATACTATAATCACATTAACTAATGTATACCCATTGACCTTTATCCTCGAGTAGTCTCCGGGCCTTGATAAATGGTGATTCCTGTGTAAAAAAAGCAAACTCTTCATTGAACAATAAATCTCGACGCACTCAAAACGCCATGACCTCACTTGCAATCGTTCTCACGGAATAGTGAGAATACCAATCTAAGAAAAATCTCCAATCTGAAATCTCAGACTCAAAACTCGCCAAGGCTTTACAATAAACAGTTAGCAATATATCTACTGTCTTCCATAGAAAACTTTAAGTGCTCTTTTCTGCATATCCTTCCTTTCGAAACACACGACAAGCCAACGAAAACGGATAATCTTTCCACATGCAACAAGTCAAAAAAGAAAAAAAATAACAAATATCCCACCCCTCTTTAGAGAAAAGATTAAGATACACTATTGATTTGCAGATTCTCTGCTGAAAGAGAGCCTACAATCTAACAGGTCTCGAATTGTTAGCTAGGCTTCAACCTCTGTCCTATCGACGAAATATTGCATCACTCTGCCCGTTCTACAAGTATTTTAATGGTAGATGCCCGATGAACTACAGGCCTTTGTACCCCTTCGATGTGTAAAAACTGTGTAAACACTCGACGAGCAGTTAAATCACACCCATACACAGTAGAAATCTCTAGATACCATACACCTTCTACTCTAATAGTTTCCTCCCTAGGATCACTAGACTTTGGAATTTCCTTCTAGGTTTTTGCTTCTCTGACTCTACTGAAATGAGGAAGCTCAAGTCTAATGCAAACACATTTTGCTGCTTAACTCCGTTCATAGAATCCCTGTAAATTATGTCCCAGATAGTAGCACCTTACATCAAAGTGGCACTGTGCCTTGTTTGGACTGTAAATGCAAGAATATTTTTTAATGTGCCATATTCTTAGCGGCGTGGAGAAGCCTTAACCCATTACAGAGATAAAAGAAAAATTCCCTGAATGCAATCAAGATGATAACTGTAATACGTGCCAAACGAGAAGCAAGTCCAATTGAACCTTTGACAATCATATTTTAACAAGGTCTTCGTTAAGCCACATTTTACCTGCATCTCTTTTTGGGTGTCAATGGTCTCATCAACATTCATAGATGCAAACATTCCATGAGAAAGCCCATTGATGTCATTTACGTTCCTAATTTAAACTCAACGTTTTTTTATACCACAATGGCTCTCAAGACCCCACCCCCGCAAAATTCTGAGTTAGTTTAGATCTTCAGCATCGTTGAATGGATGTTGCATTCAATAACACGCTTGATTCCAGTAATCATTTTTGGTGTGCGGTTTAGGGATTTCCATATCTATACAGCATACTTCGATCCTCATTCGAGTGGGGATTTGACTAAGAAATCGATCATACAGGTTCCTTTACTTCATGTGTCCAATAGATGTTACGCTAACGTCAACAATATTTCAAGTTAATTCATTGTAATCAATAGCGGTAGCGTCTTTTTTATACAAAGCAGCTACCAATTATCAAGGACCGAAGGCCACTCAAGGATAGGGCTAATGAATGTGCGGTAGTCAATGGGACAATGTCGTATAAAGCGTTAGTGGTGGACATTTAGTATATGAATTATTTAAGGGAACGGCTGATATATATATATATATATATATATATATGTATATATATATACATATATATATATATATAGATAGATAGATAGATAGATAGATAGAGAAAGAGAGAGAGAGAGAGAGAGAGAGAGAGAGAGAGAATATTTTAATGGGCTTTTCCGTAATCACAACCAAGGTAAATGTTTCTCGCATGCTTTTCCCGTTAGGGATTACCCCCGCCTTTTTTCTTTATAGTCAAAAAATGCTACATTGCCTAAAGTGTATTTATTCATAAAGTCTGAAGAAATGCTGGTTTTTGAAAATTTTCAAACGATATATTTGAAATTGTCGAACTAGACAATGAAACAATTGTAACGTAAAATGAAATACACTTTTTGTTGCCATCAACACCTTGTCTTGAAGTCTTGATTTTGCACACACAGGATATTAATGCTCAATTATGAAATGTGATAATTTTGTAGGTTAATCCTTAAGTCAACCATTTTTGGCTTAAACCTATTGGTATATGAAAGTTTACTGAATTACACGAACTCAGTATATTACATATAAGTATATACACATATATATATATATATATATATATAAATATATATATATAGAGAGAGAGAGAAATAAAAAGGAACAAACCGTATTATGTGTTCATCAACGTTTCGTCTTTATTTCGAGACTTTCTCGAAATAAAGACGAAACGGTAATTAACACATAATACGGTTTGTTCCTTTTTATTTCTCTATTTTGTCGGAATACTATTTCCATTATTTTCATATATATATATATATATATATATATATATATATATATATATATATATATATGTTATACCATCCTTTCAGTTATTACTTATTTGTAATATCAGTGTATATATTTCGTTCATCTTATGCTCGCAGCTTAGCTAAATGCTATCCGAGGTAGACTAGAGTTGCTAGTATATATATAAATGAATATTTGAAATTAAATTCGGTATTTGTTTTAAATACGACTAATTCATTATTTGACAAGGAATGCAATAATTTGCATTTATTTCTTAATCCATGTATTTTCAATAAATGACTCATCTCATCAGAGGAAATATTTTTAGAAAAATAATGTTTATAGTCAGTCATAAATTTTGCTATTTCGCACATATATTGAAAAAATAAAAAAGCTTGCATAAAAAAGCCTAAAAGAAGCCAATGTTAAAAAACGGAAATTTTCTATGGTGTAATTAAGTTCAATTAAGAAATCGTTAGATCCAAGGCAATCAAGAAGAAATGTATAATCCAAATAGAGAGTTTTCAATATTCAAATATATGCATCTGAGACAATCCATAAAACATGATAAGCTAAACTTCATTTATTATAAAAGTTTTCTGAAAATGCTCTCATGCTATTAATATATTCTAAAATAAATATAGTGGAAAGTTTTTTTTTACATAGGCATCACCACTTATCAATGACAAGAAGCCCCTCGAGGATAAGGGTTAAAGAGTGTACGGTAGAAATTGGACAATATAGTAATCGTTAGTAAATGGAAATTCGGTAAATTTGTTAACAAGTGGAACGGCTAATCAAGAACTTGTTTACGTTGGACTTGAAGGCAACCATATTGTAGTCAGCTGGAAAGCAGGAAAGCGGAAGACAATTCCACAGGCATGCAGTTCTAAGAAAGAAACTTTGTTCATGGAATCTATGTTTAGGTTTAGACACAGATAAAGAGTGGGGGAATTATTAATAGTGTTTTCAGCTAAACGTGAAAGTTTGGCGAGGGGGCCATAGATTGAAGCTCAGTGCGACACTTTCCATGAAAATAACGATAAAGCAGAGACAAACTCGCAACATCTTTTCTGAGAGAGAGCTTGCAGGGAAGAGAAAAGGGCATCGCCTACGAGGCTAAGAAGTCTATTTTGAACTCTATCAAGGTAGGACAAGTCCTTTCTAGCAGCTCCTTCCCAGATTTGGCGACGGTATTCCACCCTCGGACGTATCTGGCTCTTATGTAGACAGAGAATTGCATCAGCAGTGAGATATCTTCTGGATCGATAGAAGGATCCGACCATTTTTCCAGCGGCCTTGGCAACAGATTTGATGTAGTACTTCCATTTAAGATCAGGAGTAAAGGTCAAGCCCAGAAGCTTGTCAAAACTTAAGGTCTCCTCAAAACGAGAGCCATTCATTGCAATTGATGCCAGATGGAGATCAGAACGTTGATGATGTAAAGAGAGAAGCTTGGTTTTAGATGCATTAAAAGTAACCAGCCACTCTTTTTCCCTTTGTACCACGAACTTAAGATCAGAGGAGAGAGAATCGGAGAGAACTTGGTCGTTTACTGTCTTAGATGTGCTACCATAAATGGTAGTGTCATCAGGTTAAATGTCTACAAATAATGATGTCAAGTAAACCTTTATGCAATACCCTATTAAAGGCCTTAGATATGTCAATAGCAATTGCCATAGAAAGGTTGCCTCCGTCGAGAGATTCACTAATCCTATGAGATATAACTGTAAGCACATCGTCTGTAGATCTAGCAGGACGGAAACCATATTGCGGGTCACTAAGAAGGTTATTTCTGCTGAGGTGGTTGACTACTTCTCTATTTATTGTGGATTCCAGCAACTTACTCATGACACACAGGAAACTCATTGTTCTGTACTGAGAAGGAGATGACTTATCACCTGAATTCTTAAATACAGGGCATACTGATGAGGTTTTCCAGGGTGCCTGGAAGCACTTCTCCTTAAGGCAACGCTTAAACAGTTTGGAAAGTATGGGGCAAGTTCTGGTTGTAATTTTTTTACCACTATAATTGGAATACCGTCAGGACCAGTTGCTTTACTGGAATCAAGGTTCTTGATTAGCTTGGCGACCTCACGCACAGATATGTGTATGTTGCATAGCGTGTTGTCTGTCATAGGAGGGAATATGGGGAGTTGAGGGCCTTCGTCGCACAGGGTAGAATTTGCCGCAAAGTTATTGCCAAATAGTTTGGCCTTGTCGGATGCTGTCGAGATGAGCTCTTGTCCATTGATAATGGTTGGGATAGAACGCACGTTTCTGTTCAGGATCCTATTTGCTATTTGCCAGAATTGGTGGGAACGAAGCCGCTGCTCAGCTACTTTGGATTTAACGGATTGAGCATACCGTTCTTTTGCATTTTTTATTACTCTTTTACAATGGTTGCTGGCGGTCCTGAAATCAGCTTTAGTTTCAATGCATCTATTACGTTGGTAGCTACGGAAAAAGTGATTTCTGCTGAGGTGGTTGACTACTTCTCTATTTGATATGGATTCCAGCAACACTCAGGAGACTTATTCATCTGTATTGAGAGGGAGATGACTTATCACCTGAATTCTTAAATACAGGGCATACTGATGAGATTTTCCAGGGTGATGGGAAGCAATTCTCCTTAAGACAACGTTTAAACAGTTTTGTAAGTATGGGAGCTAGTTCTGGTTGAAGTTTTTGTGTACTATAATTGGAATACAGTCAGGGCCAGTTGCTTTACTGGAATCAAGGTTTTTGATTAGCTTGGCAACATCACGTACATATATATGCATATCACATAGCGTGTTTTCTGATACAGGAGGAAATATTGGGGATTTGCGGCCTTGGTCGCAAAGGGTAGAATTAGCTGCAAAGTTCTTAGCAAGGAGTTTGGCTTTTTCTGATGCTGACGAGATTACCTCAGGTCTATTGATGATTGTTGGGATGGAGCACACGCTTCTGTTTAGGATTTTGTTTGCTATTTGCCAAAACTAGTGGGAACCAAGCCGCTGCTCAGCTACTTTTGACTTGACGGGCTGAGATACCACTCTCTTGCATTCTTTATTACTTTCTTACAATGGTTGCCTGCAGTCCTGAAAGCGGCTTTAGTTTCCATAAATCTATTAGGTTAGAAGCAGTGAATAAAGTATTTAAAATATAAAAATTATAGTAGAATACAAACCACAACGGTAGTAAAAAAATGTTAAGTAACATAAATGTTATTCCTTGTTGGATAATAAATTCGATTCTTTAATTTACTGAATTTGATTCCAAATTTTCATTTATAATGTTGCTTTATCTCGTATATTGAATTTTTTTTCTTTAATCTGATTGGTTGGGATCTTATAATTATTGATATTAATGTTTATATGGACTTTAATTTGGTAGTATTTTACATGCTGTAATACGAAAACATTTCAAAATATTGTGAAAATATATCTAGTAATTAACTACACAACCTTTTTCGCGTTTCTTTCTTGTGAGAACTCATGTGTTTAAATTTGCATGGGTTTTATTTTGGCAGGCTTTTATAGTTTATTCTTTAGATAGATAACCAATCAGATTCGTTGTTATATCCGCCCATGAACTAAAGAAATTCGTTAGTCAATGGCAGAGGTTTCTTAGAAAAAGTTTCGGCTGACTCGTATTTCCTCTTACCTTGTTCAATTTTGAATATATATTTTGAATATATATGCATACAAGTGAAAGCGTTATATAATAGAGTGAGGGATATAAGGAAATAAAATACATATAAACATAAAGTGAATGAATTGAGAATAAATCGAAATAAACATTACATAAGAAGAAAGTGTATAAAAATGAAATATAGGTAAAGAAATAATAAATAAAATGAAATAAATAAAATGAAAACAATAAAAATTTAAATAAAAATTAAAATAATACCAAATGAAGAAAAATAAAAACAATAAAAACGTAAAAATAACGAAGAAAATAATAAAAGAAATAAATATATAAATAAATCTAGAGAAAAATAAAAACGATAAAAGTAAAAGTGGTAATAATAAAAAATAAAAAAGAAATAAAGAGGTAATAAATAATGTACAAAATTAGAAAAATAAAAAGATAAAATAAAATAAAGATGAAATAAAGAAATAAGAAAAAATTTAAAAAATAAACGGAAAAACAATAAAAGGAGAAAGCATGGAGGAACAAAGGAAAAATAAAAAAAATATATATAAAATATAAAAAATATAAAAAATATAAAAAATATAAAAAAATATAAAAAATAAAGGAATGAAAGAAAGTGTAGAAAAATGTAAAAAAAAAATGTTTAACGGAATGTATAAAGGCAAATTGGATCCATGGGATTGCAATTTCAGTTTTTACGCTTTATTAAATGCTGGTATACCTTTAAATCTCCGTTACAGGCGAGGAGAAGAATCCTAATCTGTTATTTTCCAAAACATTAGGTACGTTGTTCAATTTAATATTTTGGAAAACTTTAGTTTTATCGATATTATTTATTATCATTATTGAACTATTCATTATCCATCATTTGATCACGCATTTGCTTATACAATCCCCTCTTCCCCTTTTAACTTTGTCTTTGCCCTTCTATTCATCAACTACTTATTTCTCCTATTATCAATTATATTACCTCTTCCCGTACCTTTATTAAGAATATCATCAATTCGCTCGTGTCCCTCGCTTAATACTCTATAAGACACCATTCTTGACCGCTCCCAATCTTTTTTTTTTTTTTACATAGGCATCACCACATTATCAAGGCCCAGAGGCCACTCAAGGATAAGGGTTAAAGAGTGTACAGTAGAAATTGGACAATATAATAATCATTAGTAATGAAAATTTGATAAATTTGATAACTTATATGGAACGGCTCATCAAGAACTTATTTACGTTAGACTTGAACACAACCATATTGTAGTCAGCCGGAAAGCAGGAAAACGGAAGACAATTCCACAGGCGTGAAGTTCTAAGAAAGAAGCTTTGTTCATGGAATCTACGTTTAGGTTTAGGCACAGATAAAGAGTGGGGGGAATTATTGATAGTGTTTACAGCTAGACGAGTGTTTCTTGTGAAAGTTTGGCGAGGGGGGACCATAGATTGAAGCTCAGTCGAACACTTTCCATGAAAATAACGATACATCAGAGACAAACACGCAACATCTCTTCTGTGAGATAGAGGTTGCAAGGAGGAGAAAAGGGCATCTCCTACATTACCTGCATTCTGGTCCCAGATATATTCCCTAGATTATCATAAGAAACATCCCAGTATTTATCCAAACAATAATTCTTATAATTCTAAAACTCCGATCGAACTGCAATTCACACTCATTATGTTATCAACCACATAGATCCCTCACCTACCCCCATGTGGTTCTCTTCTTTCTCTTTTCAGATATCTTTAAATTCCCTTCCGACTTCCTAGTGTCTCCTTCGTAGTGTTCCCTAAGCTAGATTTCGCATTTTCTTATATGGAACCGAAAACCTCTCCTTCTGATGAGAAGCATTAGGCTTCGAAATGCCTAGGTATAAAGATCATCTAAAAAAAACATTCCATCGATGTCTTCTACTTATCTGAGCTGGTAAATAAATCTATATACACCAGTATATTTTTGTATTATCATTAATTTTCTTGATATATATATAAGAATAACCAAATTCGAGCGTAGATAATAGACAGTCTTGAGTATTCAAGCGAATTGAAGTCCTGAACATTGCACATACATACACGTACACATGCATATATTAATATATATGTTTGTGTAAGTGCGTGCTTGTGTGTGTAAGTGCGTGCTTGTGTGTGTGCAACGTTCATGACTTCAAATCGTTTGAATACTCTAAACTCTATATGTCTACGCCCGAATTTGATGTTTATAAATGGCATAAGTTTGTAATTCATAGGTAAAGGTTTAACAATTGAAGTCATAGGTAACTTTGTGGTTGGGTTTGAATCTCTCGACCGGTAGTAATTGCCATCTCATATACTGATAATTGCTAAAGCATAAAAAACTAATGCATGTAGTTAAAAAATTATTATTATTAGTATTAGTATTATTATTATTATTATTATTATTATTATTATTATTATTATTATTATTTATATGTTTGTGTGTACCTGCGTGCGTGCGCCTGTGCAAGAATACGTGTTTGCGTTTTCTTATTTGATTTTTTTTTTGTGCGTGTCCGCCAAAGTATTTTGGTGGAAAGCGCAATTCTTTCCCCATAACAGTCAAATGTCAGTGACTGGCGGCTAATCCTAATGTATCATCGCCGGTTGTGTGTATATGTTTACGTCGGAGTGCAACCTGATGCGCCTGTAACTTGTATAATTAGACGCGTGTCTGGCTGCTTCGAAAGAAAGACGTGCAAGTATTTTTTAGCGGCAACCAGTCTTTGTAAAGATGTTTGTTTGAATATATAAATACGAACGTGTGCGTGTCTTTGTGTATATGTTAAGTGTACGCGTGTGTCAGTTGTGATAACGCAATTCTGTTAAATAAGCTGAACTGCTTCTTCAACTTTTAATGGTTTATTAGCGCCATGAGAATTTTATGATCCTTTGGAATCTCAGACGCAAAGCCGGTTGGAACCAAAAGAATTCCACTTGATGGTTTGGCATTTCAAGAAGAAGAAAGAAGATCTCAGACCAAAGAAATGACTGATGCGTAGATTTCAGGCACCGAAGATGATCGGCGAGAAAGAAATGTAAACTCTGAAAGGAAATGGTCTAACAAGAAGAAAGAGAAATAGCGCAGGAAGTTGAAAGAAATGGCGACAAGTATATATATATATATATATATATATATATATATATATATATATATATATATATATATAGAGAGAGAGAGAGAGAGAGAGAGAGAGAGAGAGAGAGAGAAATAAACGACTAGATAGGTTGAACTCAATATGACGGAGATCATCTGGAAAGATGCAGAAATGATAACACACGCGCGCACGCACGCCCACGCGCATACGCCCACGCGCACGCGCGCGTCACACACACACATATAAATATATTGTTTTTTTTTTAAATATGTATCGCTAGGCTTCCTTCTTCTTACGATTTGCCTCTCTGGTACGAAAGGCACTTAAGCTTTTATACATTTTTATTCTCATAGCATGTATATGTTAGTTAACATGTCGCAGAATGGATCTTGTAATCTTATATATATATATATATATATATATATATATATATATATATATATATATATATAAGTAAATTTGATAATAAGATTACAAGATCCATTCTGCGACATGTTAACTAACATATACATGCTATGAGAATAAAAATGTATAAAAGCTTAAGTGCCTTTCGTACCAGAGAGGCAAATCGTAAGAAGAAGGAAGCCTAGCGATACATATTTAAAAAAAAACAATATATTTATATGTGTGTGTGTGACGCGCGCGTGCGCGTGGGCGTATGCGCGTGGGCGTGCGTGCGCGCGTGCGCGCGTGTGTTATCATTTCTGCATCTTTCCAGATGATCTCCGTCATATTGAGTTCAACCTATCTAGTCGTTTATTTCTCTCTCTCTCTCTCTCTCTCTCTCTCTCTCTCTATATATATATATATATATATATATATATATATATATATATATATATATATATATATATATATATATATATCACTAGCAGTACCCTGCTGTGGCTCAATTTGGTGTAATGGAAAAATCAAATAAAAAGAAAAATGGTTCTTATATTCTTAGTACAGCAATCCACTCTCAAAGTGAAAAAAAGGCGAAAATGTAAAAAAAAAAACATGGTACTCTTGTAGAATTGGATACGGATCCGTCAATCATGGCTTGGACTGGACCATCAATCAGCGGATTAAGCCGAACGTTGCTAAAATATTGAAACGCTAAATCGAGTTTTTTTTTTTAAATTAAAAAATGTGAGTTTTAAATAGTATTTGGGTGAGGGGGGGCGTTACAATACACTGATTCGAACAGGTTGTCCAAAAACAAATAAATGAAAGCAAAGGGAAAGTAAGTTACGTTTCTACCTAATTGGATGATTTTAAAGTGTTTTTATTTAATGTAAAATGTTTAATCAGCTCGAAAAACACACAGTGTTTATCGATGTATTTGAAAAAGACAAATGGTCGCGGAATATGTTAAGTTTGGGAAAATAAGCTAAAACTATACAAAACAGTGTAAGAAACCCACCGAATATATGTTACCGTAACATAGGCTGACATATTCGGTGGATTTCTGACAGTATTTTGTATATTTTTTTTTAAGTTTTAACTCATTTTCCCAAACTTAACGTAATCAACAGTGTCCGCCGCCATTTGTATTTTTCCAATATACCGATAAACACTGTTTTTCGAGCCGTCTAAACGTTACATTAACTAAAAAGGGTTTTGTATTACTAAAGACAGATACGAAAAAGTTGTCGAAAAATAAATATATAACAAATAATTGTTATCAAAGGCAAGATAAGTTACTTTTCTACCTAACAGTATGATATGTTACCGTTTTTATTTAATGTAAAATGTTTAATCCGTTCGAAAACATGCAGTGTTTATCAGTATATTTGAAAAATACAAATGGCGGCAGATTGTGTTAAACACGTTAAGTTTAGAAAAATGAGTTAAAACTAAAAAAAAACTATACAAAATACTGATAGGAACTCACTCAATATATGTTACCGTGACATAGGCTGCCATATGTTCGGTAGTTATTTAACAGTAATTTGTAGTTTTTTAGTCTTAACTCATTTTCCCAAACTTAACGTGTTTAACACAGAGTCTGTCGCCATTTCTAATTTTCAAATATAGCGGTAAACGCTGTGTTTTTCGAGCCGAATAAACATTTTACATAAAAAAAACCTATCCATTTTGGTAATAAAGTAACATATTTGCCTTTGATAATATTTGTTATACATGTATTTTTTTACATGTCTGTTTTTATTTTTCGTACCGCGCTATTTTAAAATAGTTTTTCCAAGTTAAAATTAAATTTCACGATATCTTTTTTTGGGGGGGAAAGGGGTATTTTTTTTACATTAGGTCCACCTCCACGATTTTCTTTATAATGACTACTTTTAAAGGTGTTCGACTATGCTGAATAAGAAAATCACATTTAAAATTTGAAGAGGCAGGTAGTTTTCGAAATATAAAGACCTGTACTATGCACTATAATACACTGGCGGCCATGAATAAACACCCCACCCCACCCATATTAAGAACGGCTTTTGGAATAAGCACCCCTAACCTCCCCATGTTAAAAACGGCTTTTCGAATAAATACCACCGTTCTCCCCATGTTAAGAACGGCTTTCGGAATATAATAAAACATTTTTTTTTGTAGATTTCGGTGTGCTAAAAACGAAACTGTAAACTACTTCCGTCGCAAAAAATACTTTATATGATATGAGGAATTTACTTTTCCGAAAACTTGGTGATCACTTTTCTATGTAAATTTAACAACATGAGCACTCACTTTCTGGCCACCTGAGAGAGGGGGCATTTTCTTTCGTTGTTTATTGCATATAAGTTTTTTTTGACAAGGCCGTTTTGTACGCGAGTGCATATTTACCAGCCAGCGTTTATGCTCGCGCGTAGCGTAAACGATGGCTAGGGTTGTGAAATGGAAAATAGTCCCAGAATCCAAGGGTTATTACCATGGAAATCAAAAAAAAAAAAATAATAAATAAACACACAAAAAATGCCGCTCTCTCACGTGGCCACAAAGTGGGTGCTCATTCCAAGTTACATTTACATCGCAAAGTAATTTCCCACTTTTCGAAAAAGTAATTTCTTCATATCATGAAAACTACTTTTTTGCGACGGAAACGGTCTGCAGATTCGTTTTCAGCACACCGAAATAAATCTACAAGGCCTTAAAGTAAAATAATACCGGATTTTTAGGGGCAAGTTGGCCGTTTAGTTGTACATATATCCTCACACCAGGTAATCACTAAAAGGGACTCTTAAAAGTCATCACTCGTATCGAGTAAAAGTTTGTTTACATGTTTTACAACCTTTAATGGTACTCGTCAGATCTTCGTAGCTCTTTAACTTTTCAAGTTAAGAAATGAGGCTGTACTTTTGGTTTAACCCTCGTACACACACATGTATAAATACACACACACACACACACACACACATATATATATATATATATATATATATATAATTTTTATTGTTTTATATATTTTCAAAATTTAGTGCATATATACGTATAGATACGTATATATATGCGTGTGTGAAATATGCTTAGCGCGACAAAAAATTTGAATATATGTTTTTAAATACTAACTGATTTTCGATACTCTTCATTTCTGTTCAATCAGTATTAATAGGCCTTAACTCTCCTTATTCTTGTGCTAATCACCGTAGTCTAGGGGCTGAATACCAGCTTCTGGAGTCGAGCTTCACTTTTTTAGTTTTCTGACTGGCGGTAATTATTATTTGCTAAACGGATGAGACCGCAAGTGCGAAACACATGCGCATTTAGGTTTAAAAATTAATTATTTATATATATATATAAAAAATATTCACGCAAATTCAAAAGTTTAAAGGCTGGATTTTGTTGCTTCGAACGATAGTCTGGAGTATGCACCACGAGAGGGGGGGTAAAAAGGTCTGAGTTAATCAGAGCACATTCTATTAAATTACTTGTAAAAAATACGAAAAAATTCAACATTTCGGTGATATGACAGAGGTTAAAACTTGGCTGATAGTGCGGAATTTATTAGATTCGAAACTCTATTTTGAATCCTGTCTAAGAATGAATGATTAGTGGAAGATGCCCTTAATCGAAGGTAGAAACAATGCACCGCGCATGATTAAATGATGGGTTTGAAAAAATAATTATTATAGCACGATAAATGTAGGCCACATTCTTGACAATGTCGTCGTTGTATTTGTTCCAATCCATGATGCCTGTGAATGTTAAGCAATGGTAATCAGTGGTTCAGAATGTTTCTTGGAATTGTTAAAAGAAAGAAGCTTAATCTTAGTAGCATCAATATTGCCATTCATTCTGGACAACATGAAGGTTGTTTTCAATGATTCCTGGCATTGTCTTGGATATTTTTTACCTCACGTCTCTTATAAAGCGTAGTACGATCAGCAGATATACATATATCGCAAAACAATTTATACTTCCCACTTCTAGATGCAACTAAATGAGGGGTTTCAGTAGTTAATAAATTTAAGCCCTTGCCGAGGATTCGATGCAAATGTGAGTGAAATCCTTGATTCTTGATGAATCTTATTAGTTCAGCTCGAAAGTCAATGTGAAACTCAAATTGGTAAAAATCCAAAAGAAAGATGAAAGTAGAAAACTTCAAAGAGAAAACTTAGATAGGAATTCGTTTTTTGGATTCTTTGTAGCAATTGTAAACTCTCATTTGAATTGGACAGACATTTGTTGCAATAAGAATGCATCCTAAGCAAGGTCTCTACCTCCTCCACCGTCATCCTTGCTGCCTCTTCTACACCGCCCTCCCCCCTTTCCTAATTCACACCGCCCTCCTCATATAAGAGGAAGAATGATAACCGGTGGATTGCGTGAGGGTTTTGATTCTTCATTAAGCGCTACATCATAAAAATAAGAGCGCATTGTCCAATTCTTAGAAGTACCTACTTTTAAGTGCCTTATGATATGTAACGAATGTCTGTTATCTGTTTCGTTATCTTTTATCTCGGATGAAATGTATAATTACACAAAACAATGTGACCTTTATTTAGTGCGTAATGCCGTTTGTAGATTTCAAATAGAGCTTGTGTGAATGTGTGTGAATCACTACGTTATTCTCTCAAAGAATGGAATGTACTTTAAGCTTTGCAAATAACAACGAGCATCTTGTGATGCACTAAAATTTTCACCCCCATCCCCACCCGAATACAGAATCATATTTGATGTTTTCAAGAAATGTTCTGTGCCTTACATAATTATTTCGAAAGCTACAAACAAACAGGCGTCGGAAAATGATTTTGTTTATATGAAATAAGCTGGACATTTTATGTTGATGTTCCCCGTCGGAGATTTTCACACACGCGCGCGCATATAAAAAAGTATAAATGCAAAAGCAATTAAGAACATGTCGAAAGACGCAAAACAAGATTATACACTGCTTGCTAATAAGCACTTTTTGATAAACACTTTACTTTAAATGGATTTAATTCGAGAAACCAACAACCATTGTATATATAGAAAAAAATCAGGCTATTTGACCAAGATGGCCATACAAAGAGTTTCTCATCCTCCCTATAGTCAAGACCTTGCTCCATGTGACATTTTGGTCATTACCTATGCTCTGTCGTTATAAGAAAATTAGGGAGATGAAAAAAGCTGTGACGAAGCTCATTGACACGCTCAAACAAGAGGACTTTCATTGGGCTTTCCAGTAATCGTTGGAACAGAACAAGTGCTTAGCAGCCGGAGGAGATTACTCTGAAGGGGACTGGAGTTTCATGTATGAAATAAAAGCGGCACTACGAAAAAAGTCTTGAATCTTATTTAAGGGTCCTGGATATGACCTTAAACTATATCCAGTGGTGAGGCCCCATCTTGAAGGCTTTGGGGAGTGTGGAGCCACCCTTCAATTGCCATTGCGCCTAGGTCCACTCTGACCCGGAGTGTTAGAGTCCCAACTATGAGTTAAATAGAAACCAACTTGAAAACAACAAATATATTTTATTAAATTTTTTTTCTTCAAAATCTTTGGATTCGGCATTAAATAACCTGAAAAGGGTTGATATGCCGTAAAACAAAAACAACCAACCATCCTTATTTAAGACATATATATATATATATATACATATATATATATATATATATATATATATATATATATATATATATATATATATATATATATATATATATATAATTGATAAGGACGCTGGACTGAACTACATAAGGTCCGAGTTCGATTCACCAAACAAACATAAGAGAGATATATAAATGTTACGGAAAAATACACATTCTATTTGTATTTCTTTTCACCTTGAATAGAAAAGGATAAATGATGTTAAAAGAAATGTTTACCCTTCAAAATAATAAGAGAAAAACACCTCAATTAAGATATATTGAAACCTTTCAGAGAAAAAAAAATCTTATTTAAGATCACGCAAGGTAAAAACATACACATATGACGTCATATTTGAATCATGGCCTAACAATATTTTACATTTTCGTATATATCTTTTTAAAAAAACAGAAAAAATAGTCAACATAAATCTTAGTTAATTTTATTCGTAAAATATTAATAATACAACTTACTTTAACATATTTACATTTATATTTATTTCAACATTCAAAGAAAGTCAGCGCTCACATAAGCCACGATAGTTAACAAAGTAGAAGTACAAGCCCAGAGTTTCGCTCTCCATCAGGATATTCAGTGGACACATCCAAAATTGGGATTCGAAACCCGAATCCCCTGCAAGCGAGGAGAACATCCAACCACCAGAGCAACTGAGCCACACACAAGAGAGTCTATTAACTAGCTGGATTTATTTGCTTCCCCACTGAGCAAATTACGCACAAGGCCGTTTTTTAATGTGGAGAGGGAAGGGGAAATGGGGACCAACTCCCCGGGGAGTTGGATAGTGACAATTGGTATGAAGGGTTTCCCCTATATTGACGAATAACTTCTTGCTATAAGAGCAATGGTCTTATGAGTGAGGTTTCCCCCACATATCGTCTTTGGAATTCATGCCCAGCCTCCGCAGGGGCCGGGCGAAACTGGGGTCTATTAACTAGCACTGATCAAGCAAACAGCAGCACAATCTATGAAATCTATCTAATTCGTCTTAAACAACCACTGACAAGCCAAACCGATGTCTCACAAGTAAGATTTTTTGCACGCGTTATGGCGAAAATAATCTAATCGAGCTGGAAAATTAATATTATAATTTTCAGAAAGAGACATGATATAATCTTTTTCAACAGTAAAACAACGTCGACGCTCACATAATCTATGGAAGCCAATAAACCGGAAGTTTGCTCTCCATTTTTGTTATTTCCGTTTCCTTTTGAATCTTCATCATTATTTTTCCACTTAAGATGAGGCCAACGTTTTCGAGAGAAAAGCGTGATTCTAGAAATTTCCTCATTAATTCATTTTCAATTTCTTTTGTTCTTTTCCTCTTGTAAGTTGTTATTATTTTGTTATACTGGTTGGTTTTCGCTCGCAAGGATTTTCTTATGTTTCTAAGCTGCTTTCATCAGTGCTATATATTTTAATGGTTTCAATATTTGATGCCAATTTCTATTAGTCTTTTGCAAATGTGTTTTCAGAACGTTTGTGTTGTATTCCTACAAATATTAGAATCACCGTAGTTTCCTTAATATTCTATTTACCTCTTCTGCAAGCATTTATTTAAATTTTCAAACATTTTACAGATTTTTTTCTCGTGTTTAGTATTTTTCAATCTTGTGTTCTTGGCTGAATGAGTATTTGCTTGTTTGTATTTCAATGTCGCATAACAATTGTATATTTCATTTTCCAATACTGTCTTCGTTATTTTACCATATTTTGCCAAAAAGTCGTGTCATACTTTCAAGCGGACTGTCTTCTTTGCTTTTTATACACTTTACGGCTAGTTGGCTTCATTCAAATAAGACGTCGTTTACAGTTTCGTCTTTGTCTATTTACTGTCTTTCACAATCTTGCAGTAGTTATTTTTTATAGTGTTATTTTGCAGTATTGTACGGATTACACACAGACACAAACACACACGCATGTATATATATATATACATACATACACACTAACATACACACACACACATATATATATATTTATATATATATATATATATTCATACATAGTTATTAGTCCGTTAAACCCCGACATAGACCGTTGACTTACGATAAGTGTTGTAAGTAAAATTAATAAAATTGAATATGGTAAAATGCGTGTCAATTTTTGCATTATTTACTTCTATCCATAGTAATCGCTGAGAATGAATCAGACGGATATCATACTACTTAGTTCGCTGTAACTTATAAACACAAAGAGCCATACAGGATTTCAACTATATCATCCCGATAGTTACAAAGAAAATGTGAAAAGGACAGACACAGATAGATTACTCTCTCTATCTCTCTCTCTCTCTCTCTCTCTCTCTCTCTCTCTATATATATATATATATATATATATATATATATATATATATATATATATATATATATAATATTTATGTCTCGGAAGTAGAGTGAAAAGCATATCTTATTTTTCTTTTATTAATATGATTGGAATCTTTTCTTTTTTCCTTGTACACATTTTTGTGAATTATTCCATGCATTTCTGCCTTTGGATTATTATGGACCATCTTCTTCCAATTCCGGGATTTCCTTGGATTTTACTTGTACAAATGGAAATTCTTTTAACTTTCTTGAAGTTTTACATTTGGATTTTACCGTCACTGGATTTTTTATCTTCCACCAGATTATCCATTCATGTGTAATCACCTTTTTCTTCACCATATTCCCTCTGCTTCACTTTTTTTGTTTTCAAGTAAGATCTTTGACTTACTTATTGTTTCATCAAATACTTCTGCATGCAAAATCCGATCCCGCATTTTGCTAATTCCTACTCTCTGATGAGAAGGAAAGTATTTCTTCGAAACTCCGCGGATTAAGGACTATCCATTTATCTAGTGTTTCCTTTTCAGATTAAATATGTTTTAACTCATTTCAAAGTGTTTTTTTAACATATTTTATTAACTGTTTGCTCATAAATATATATATATATATATATATATATATATATATATATATATATAAAGAGAGAGAGAGAGAAAATTAGCTACACCTATATATATATAATATAATATAATATAAATCTGAATGTGTGTGTGTGGGGGGGTCACGAATAGGCTCCTATATGGTTGACTATTTTAATAAACTGATTACATATAATGATAGATGTATCGAGACACAGGATTGGGTATGTTTGATCTGACAGAACAGTGGTTCATTAAAATTGTGGGGTCTGCGTTCGCGCCAGGTCCACAGAGTATGGAAATAAAAAATTTTAAAATTAAAAAAAAAACATTTGCAAGTGTTTTTGATATAGATGTACATAGTAATACTTTGATAAGTATGGTTTAACTTAAATAGGGATCGTATAATAAAATTGTGGGTTTGCGTTCACGCCTGGCCTCCATAGAATTGAAATAAACACAAACTTTAATAAAGACTTTTCATATCTATGTGCGCAAGTATACTTTGATAATTATGTTTCAGTTTGAGGAAATATGGTATAATAAAATGATGGGGTGTTCGTTCGCGCCTGACCTCCATAGAATGGGAGTATGTCCCAAAGTTTAACAAGGTTTTTTTAATATCGATCCACAGAATATTGTGATAAGTGTTTCAGTGTAAACAGGTATAGTATAATAAATTATGGGGTTTATCTATTTTATTTTTACTTTCATCATGTTTTGCTTTGGTTTTGATACCCCCAAATTCGAAGCTATCTCTTTACAACCCTTCCTTTTCATAACCTATCATACTTTCATAAATCAGAGTCCATTTTCTGTAGGCTGTTTTTGAACCCAGTCAACGACGGGTACTTTTGCTAGTATATATATATATATATATATATATATATATATATATATATATATAATACTCCTTATCTTGATTTAGGCAAATTGCAAATTGAGAAGTGATACACGAATTACCATTAGCGTATTAAGCGATGCTCTTTGTGTAAAAAAAAAAATTGAGCTGAGGTATTTCGGACGACTTAAAAAAATCGTTAATTCACTACTCGCACAGCAGCCGCTGTCAGAAGCCTTGAATTTCGTACGGGCAGTCGCGTTTCGAGCCTGGCTTTAGGTAGTTGCCTGTCTAACCGCACTGATGGGCTGTAATACAGCGAAAAAGTACTGTATGTGGATGACTATATAGGTAAGGGGTTTAGGCTCATTACCGTGGGGTCCCGATTTTGAATCTCGTTAGATTCAGCTCCTCTGATGAGTCGTAGACGACGAAACAATTGTCAGTGGATAATTATATCTTAAAAATAATATATATATATATATATATATATATATATATATATATATATATATATATATATATATATATATATATATATGCCGCTCCCCGTGTTGGTGTACCAAATTGGTTAAAGGGAAACTTATTCCCAACTCGCATTTTGGTAAAAATGCACTTTCGTAAATAATTGAATTCATTCAAACGTATCACAAAAACAAAAACAAACACACACACATATACACATATTAATACATATATATATATATATATATATATATATATATATATATAGTGAAATTACTAATTTAATTAAAATACAGGAAATGCTCGTTGTAATTTAGATATATAATAAGCTCGATAGTTAAATGTCCTAGAGCTAATTCAATATTAAGTAATGTGATTTATAATTTAAAAATTTTAAAAAATTTTAAAATTTAAAAATCAAAATTTAATTAAATTAAAAATCAGTTTCATAAGAAGGAACAACAACAAAGTCAATTATCTGTACGATCGTTTCGGAAATCCGTGCTTTTTATTTGTGGTATACATGATTTTTAATTTAATTAAATTTTGATTTTTAAATTTAAAATTTTTTTAAAATTTTTAAATTATAAATCACATTACTTAATATATATATATATATATATATATATATATATTAATTCATATAGAAACTGAGATACGTGCATATGAGTATTAAGTTTTTTTGATAAAAAGTCCACTTTTTGCAAGTAAAAAATACTTGAGTTGAGATCCAAACACAAAACTTAAAGAGAGTGTGTCAAGAACAATAACTATTCCGCCAGCGTGACAAGGGCTTTAAAAAGTGTTTTCAAACCGACTCATACTTAGCATAAATAATCTGTAATGTAAACCAATGACGCATGCGCAATCGTGAAACGTTTAGAAAATAGATAAACAACAGACGAGTTCCACATACATATTTTCCAATAGTTTCCTTTAGAAGCCATTTTTTTTGGATGAAAACCTATTAAAACGTATCCCACATATCTGAATAACCTTTATACCAAAATTTAGCACATTTTAATTGTTATAATAAACAAATTAATTAGAAAAGATAAGTTTTTACATCAACTAAATAACGGTTTTCCTGTGCAATTTCGAATATCACAGGTCCTTGAGTGGCCTTG
This sequence comes from Euprymna scolopes, assembly GCF_053919585.1. Classification (NCBI taxonomy): domain Eukaryota; kingdom Metazoa; phylum Mollusca; class Cephalopoda; order Sepiida; family Sepiolidae; genus Euprymna; species Euprymna scolopes. The sequence goes on from NC_136484.1 coordinate 2,209,178, forward strand.
TGTTAAGATTGTTATCTTTAAAAGAAGGACATTAATTGCGAAATGAAAGAATTAAACGGCTTCGTTTCAATTTCCCCTAGAACGTTAAAGGGGTGAGTGTTATTGGTTTCGGTTAGATCCGCATCGCCTGACCCGGGATTAAAATCTGTGGCCAAAGGGTTAATAGTTCCCATGAGGTGCGAGCGACAAATACTCTTCCTGTCTTGTTTATGATGCACGCCGAATTTGGTGCGGAAAATGATGTACAACTTGTGGTCAGATTCAGCGTCTGATTTATTCGCCGATACAAATATTCCGCGTGGATCGCCGTCGGTGGCGATGGCAGTGGCGGTGGATTGGATGAGAAGCCATTTTGCGACTGACAGCTCCCTGCAGGTTAGGGAGTGAGGCAGCATCTGAACAGCGAGGAAGGCACATGATTTCATTTGTCAGTGAAACAGGGGTGGACGAACGATTTGCAATGTGTCTTTGCTTAATTTTCCGTTTGTTGGCGACTATTCTGCTCCAATGACCTGACTAGTGCCTCATCAGCCCTTCACCTTTTTAAGAGAGGACGTACAAGATTTATCGTCGGCAAGTATCGATAGTCGAGCATATTTCTATGGCACAAAACCTTCTGCTCTAGCGTCCTGGCTTTATATTTAACATTAATTGCAAAATCATATTTAGGCACACACACACACACACACACACACACACACACACACACACACACATATATATATATATATACATATATATATATATATATAATGTTCAACGTAGAAAGCTATCCAAAAATTAAGAATAATTTAATTTAAACAAGGGTCACTGATAGTGCTCAATCAAAGAGAGAGCAAATTAAGAATTTGAATTTTTGATTATTGCCAGTCATGGCATTTTTTCTTTCCTAAAAAATTGAAAAGATCTGGAACCTTTTTAATTTTTGTATTTTAATGTTTCTTGCCTGATGAAATCATATATGATTGAAACGGTCTGCACATCGTAGCAAGATATGACTGTATTTACATAAAGAATAAAGAAATATAATATATATATATATATATATATATATATATATATATATATATATATATATATATATATATATATATATAAGTCAATCAAGGCAATGGGAATGAAATGTTTACCCGATTCATGCAATAGTAAACTTCAGTTTAATATAAATATTTATATTTATATACTGACATATGAATCCCAACCAAATCAAAAAAGCTCAGTACAAACACAATAGGTAATAGAGCTAGTCATAAGAAAAACATTGAAACTTTAAATTAAATGAACAAATAAATTTATTCTGCGACAGAATACGCCAAAAACAATTCTCAAAACATCCTTATTTCGTGGAGTTTCAAAGAATGCTATTCTTTTTTTTTTCAGTGGAAAGAAAGAAAGTCGCAAATTATTAATATAGGTCAGTTAAGTTTTGCTGGTTATGACAATGAATGAAATAGCACTTTAAGATGGTAAGTAATAAATTGCAAAATGCGTTCATATCAGTTCAAAACGTGAGAAAATAGAAAAAAAATGGAGAAAGAAAAATCCACGATTAGAAGTTTCGAAGTTGACAAAAACTCACTCGATGGTAAATCCAAAAGCAAAGTGACGTTTTAAAACAAAATAGAAGTTCAAAGTGAGTTGTAGAGTGAAAAATAATCCGATTGGAAATTTGGGAGAAATAAACCAATTGAGAAAAGCATTTCAATGTAGCTTAAAGGAATATTCCTCTTGTAGTTGCCGAAAAATGCCCCCAAATCGCAAGGTTTATATTGATTCACTTAAATATTGCCAACTGAATTGCTCTCATCGTTGGTCGGAGTCAAATGGTAAGAGCATACTTTATACTTGAAAAGTAGGTTATATCAAGTTAGAATTAAAAATGTATAGGCTAAACCCAAGCAGCAGAAATCGTCTAAGCAGCGTGAGAGGTATGATGCACTGCATGCTAACACGCGTCACAAAGTCATACAATTGTAACATCAATATTAAAGAAAGCTCAATTTATTTTGAAAGTGATAAAAACATAAGTATATAATAATAACGATATAAATATCAACAATAGCAACAATCATCATAATAATAGAAAATAATCAAAATGATAATGGTAATGGCAAAAGAGATCTCTAAAAGCTGTATTCCTCCGATATCACAGAGATCAATGTAGTTCTATCACTATCAAATAGTCTCAATATTATATCCATCAATGCACAATTGTTTCGCTAGACGTCACATCCTAATTATGTTATCTAGCATCTTCTCTCACCTTCTGATGAGAATTTATGCTTCGAAATACCATGGTATAAAGAGTTTTATTTATCCTACACACCTAATACATTTATCATCCTTATTAAATAAATAATTAAATCAATATGCATAAGTATATTTTTATGTTATTGTTTTCTTAATTTATTGATATTCTACATAAGCAACTCCAAAATAATTTGCTGTGTTTTGCATTAGCCTGATGAGTCACCTTTAAAAGAATCGATTTCATCTTTTAACTCATATATATATATATATATATATATATATATATATATATATATATATATATATATACACGTAGCGTCCCTTACTTTTGGACGTTCCTATTTTGAAAATAAATAAATGTTATAATTCTTTTTCTATCCTTTGCTAATGATTCAAATGTTCATATGTTATTATGGAGGATAACGACTTCAAGTTGTCAAAATTTCAGCTCTTCACAGTTGTTAATTCTAACACATATTAGGTTTTAAGATTTTGACCCTTAGTTTTGGACGCTACTATATATATATATATATATATATATATATATATATATATATATATATATACTTGTTTATTGTTATATAAACATGCTCACATCCCGCTGCTACAAATAGCCACTTGTTTCAATCAAACAACAGATATCATCAGGCAGCGACTTGACTATTCAAAAGTTCAATTATTCATTGAACTTTTGAATAGTCAAGTCGCTGCCTGATGATATCTGTTGTTTGATTGAAACAAGTGGCTATTTGTCGCAGCGGGATGTGAGCATGTTTATACAACAATAAACAAGTATAATCAGCTCTTTTTATTGAGCACTATCTAACAACCTCGTTGAATTCATTAGTCCATTACTTTTGAATATAAAAAAACCCCGAGTATATATATATATATATATATAAAAAGAGAGAGAGAGAGAGAGCGAGAGAAAGAGATAGAGAGAGAGAGGTGAGTTAAAAGAATGAGATCGATTCTTTTAAAGGTGAATTATCAGGATAATGCAAAACACAACAAATTGGTTTGGATCTTATATAAAATATCAATAAACTACAAAAATAACAATCTAAAAATATATACTTATGTATATTGATTTATTCATATACACATATATATATATATATCTGCATTCATAAATATATATAGAAAGAGGTTTGTGCTTACTATAAGCTTTATACGCAAATATTACGCAAGCATAAAGATGATCATCCCATAAGAAAACAAAAAAAACACTTATAGAGAATCAATAAAAATGGATGTTTAAAAGAATATGCAAATTAGATCTTTTTCAGATGAATTCAACTTAAAGTTGTGTTTTCGTTTTAAATAAAAGGGGTTTTAATTCCAACATTAACACACTAAAACAACTGTGTTTGTATAGGTAATAAACAAAAAGCAGTTAACGTTAACGAAAACGTATCTCTCTTATTTCCTGTCGCAGAGCATACTAATGATGTTTTATTAGTAATGCCTCTAATATCATTCATAAGCACTTAATTTTTCCGTTTATGTGTTAGTGTCCGGTGACCTTCTGTATGAATCTAGCCCGGAAGAGAAGTTCTAGCAAAAACCTAACAGAAGCAGAAGTTCCAGCAAAAACCTAACAGCCAGCCAGGAGTTTCTCCAGAATGTGCTGCTGCTATTGCGCACAGAAATCACTTTTTCCACTGCTTCCAACGTAATAGATGTATGGAAACTAAAGCCGCTTTCAGGACTGCCAGCAACCATTGTAAGAAAGTAATAAGGAACGGAAGAGAGTTGTATACTCAGTCCGTCCAAAGTAGCTGAGCAGCGGCTTGGTTCCCACCAGCTTTGGCAAATTGCAAACAGAATCCTTAACAGAAGCGTGTGCTCTATCCCAACTATCATCAATGGACCTGAATTAATCTCGTCAGCATCAGACAAAGCCAAACTCTTTGCCAAGATCTTTGCAGCCAATTCTACCCTTTGCGACCAAGTCCGCCAACCCCCAATATTCCTCCTGTATCAGAAAACACACTATGTGATATACAAATATCTGTATGTGATGTTGCCAAGCTAATCAAAAACCTTGATTCCAGTAAAGCAATCGGCCCTGACGGTATTCCAATTATAGTACTCAAAAAACTTCAACCAGAACTAGCACCCATACTTACAGAACTGTTTAAACGTCGTCTTAAGGAAAATTGCTTCCCATCACCCTGGAAAATCTCATCAGTATGCCCTGTATTTAAGAATTAAGGTGATCGCTCATCCCCCTCTCAGTACAGGCCAATAAGTATCCTGTGCGTCATGAGTAAGTTGCTGGAATCTGTGTTAATAGAGAAGTAATCAACCATCTCAACAAAAATAACCTTCTTAGTGACACACAATATGATTTCCGTTCTGCTAGATCTACAGCAGATGTGCTTACAGCTATATCTCAGAGGATTAGCGAATCTCTCGACAGAGGCAACCTCTCTAGGGCAATTGCTCTTGACATATCAAAGGTCTTTGATAAGGTATGGCATAAAGGTTTACTTCACAAGATCTCCAGCTATGGCATAGCTGGAAATGTCTTCTCAATTATTAAATCATTTCTCTCTGATAGGTTCATAAGAGTAGCAGTTGGGCAAATATCAGAAGCTCACAGTATTAATGCTGGAGTCCCTCAGGGGTCCATCCTGGGCCCAAATCTTTTCCTGATCTACATTAATGATCTTCCAAATCACATCCTTACATCATTCGTAGACATTTTTGCTAACGACACCACCATCTATCGTAGCACATCTAAGACAGTAAACGACCAAGTTCTCTCCGATTCTCTATCCTCTGATATTGATCACGTTGTACAATGGGGAAAGGAGTGGAGTGGCTGGTTACTTTTAATGCATCTAAAATCAAGCTTCTATCTTTACATCATCAACGTTCTGATCCCCATCTGGCATCAATTAAAATGAATGGCTCTCGTCTTGGGGAGGCCTCAAGTTTTGACAGGCTTCTGAGCTTGACCTTTACTCCTGATCTTAAATACGTACATCAAATCTGTTACCAAGGCAGCTGGAAAAATGGTCGGATCCTTCTATCGATCCAGTAGATATCTCACTGCTGATGCAATTCTCTATCTATATAAGAGCCAGATACGTCCAAGGATGGAATACTGTTGCCACATATGGGCAGGTGCTGCTAGAAAAGACTTTTCCTGCCTTGATAGGGTTCAAAATAGACTTTGTGGCCTGGTAGGAGATGTTCTTTTCTCTTCGCTGCAACCTCTATCTCACAGAAGAGATGTTGCGAGTTTGTCTCTGCTTTATCATTATTTTCATGGAAAGTGTTCGACTGAGCTTCAATCTATGGTCCCCCCTCGCCAAACTTTCACTAGAAACACTAGACTAGCTGAAAACATTATCAATAATTTTCCCCACTCATTATCTGTACCTAAACCTAAACATAGATTCCATGATCAAAGCTTCTTTCTTAGAACTGCACGCCTGTGGAATTGTCTTCCGCTTTCCTGCTTTCCAGCTGTCTATAATATGGTTGTCTTCAAGTCCAACGTAAACAAATTTCTGATGAGCCGTTCCACTTAAGTTAACAAATTTACCGAACTTCCATTACTATTGATTACTATATTGTCCTTTTTGACTACTCTACACTCTTTAACCCTTATCCTTGAGTGGCCGATCGGCCTTGATAAGTGGTGACGCCTATGTAAAAAAAACAAAAAGAGTCAAGAGTGACTTTTTCAACTCAGTTTTAATCTATCAATTATTCCTACACTAATGAAACGCTAGTGTGTCGAAGTATAAAACATTGTTTATATTTTGAAAATATATATAATATATATGTAAATATATACAGAAATATGTACAGCAGAGGGATTATGCAATATTACTTTTACTAATTTATGCAAACATCATTGGTGACATATTTGCATAAATGTTTCAGTTGAGATTTCTTAGAAAATCCAACATGATCTCAGTCTTATAGTGTCTGATTTCAAAAGAAATCGTAGCCAAAAAGTGTATACGAATTTGTAGCGAATAATGCTTGTATGAATTAATAAAAAAAATATGCTATCATAATAATCTGGCGGCTAGTGTTTTAAAGTGCAGAATAGAGGACTTTATATCTCGAAAAATACTTGTCCCCGCCAAATAAAAATGAGATTTTCTTAATCAGCACAATGGAAAACCCATGAAAGTCAGAATGTTACAGAAAAGTGTGTGGAAGGGTTAAAATAAAAATATTTTTAAAAATGATCAATGGGTCTATAAACAAACATATAACAAATAATGTTAATGTGTGCATAGGTATAGACAAACATAATTTTAAAAAAACGCCTGGTTATATAACAAAGTTAAAGAAAAACAAAAAAAATAACATCGTTGTCAGTTTGGTAAGGAGACTAGAATTCGAAAAAGCTATCCGTAAATGTTATAGTTTTGTATCAGGGATAATTTTTTGTATGGGCATAGCGTGATTATAATGTGTGCGTAGGTTACTATAAGGGTATCAGTACCTAAATTCCTTATTATGAGCGGTGAAGATTTTTGTATTTCGTTGAATATTTAAAAAAATGTAGCGAGACACGCCGTATTTGAAAAGGTGTTGAGTGTTCGTTTATGAAATAAGATGTGTTATCTGGAATAATGGATTTGTCAATGAAAAATGGCGGAATTTGAGAAGGGAGAATTTATTATTTTTGAATTGGGAAATAGAAATATAATGGTACGTCTATGAGTTTATGATCCAGTTACGAAGGGTGCCATCACAATAGATATATAATCTTTATATTTCCTCCCGATCATGAATAGGGCGGTAGAAGGACTTTGGACTTAGAGGAAAAATCGTAACTTCCTCTAAAGATGCTGCGATTGTGATGGTGTTACTTCTAGGATATCATGTAGGATTTTATTGTAGCGACTAAATGTGTCTAAAATGTCGTTCTAAAGTTACAGTCTAAACATGATAAATTTGTATGTGGCATCTGTTGATTTATTTTTGCTTTTTCTTAAGAAAGTAAATCATTGTAAATTGAAACAATATTTTTTCAGGAAGATTACAAAAAAATAAACGCTAAAATCTGTATTCTCGAAATCGAAATCACCCCTTCTCAGTTCTGTCCAAACTTTACAATAAATGCCTTAACAAATCTTGTTTTCCCGACTGCTGGAAAACCGCCTCTGTGGTACCAGTCTTCAAGAATTCTGGTGAAAGAACTTACCCACTAAATTATCGCCCCATTAGCCTCCTCCCGCTTTTCGCCATAATATTTGAGTCCTTAGTTAATCAAGCCCTAGTCCAGCACCTAACAGCTGCTAAACTCCTGACTGACAAACAATATGGATTCAGGCAAGCCCGTTCAACAGCAGATATCTTAACTGTAGTTTCTGAACGTATATACCGTTCATTGGATAAAACAGGGGAGGGTAGAGCGGTTGCCCTTGATATATCTAAGGCTTTTGACAGGGTATGGCACGATGGTCTTCTAAGGAAAATTAGATCATATGGAATCACTGGAAGAATTCATAATGTAATTAAATCCTTCTTAAGTAATAGAAAAATCAAAGTTGTCCTCGACGGACATACATCCAAACAATATGACATAAATGCGGGAGTACCTCAGGGGTCTACCCTTGGACCTCTATTATTCCTGATATTCATAAACGACCTCCCTGATAATATTGTTTCGGAGATGGGTATATTTGCCGATGACACCACTCTCTATAACAGATATGAGGGGAAAACAAATGAACACATATCCAAGGAAATGGCAGAAACACTAGAGGACAACCTCCAATCCGTAGTGGAATGAGGACAAAAATGGTTGGTCACATTCAATGCTGCTAAGACTAAGCTTGTTTCCTTCAATAACTACAAGAAACCTTCTCTACCACCAATAGCAATGGCCAAGAACACATTGCCTGAAAGTACTTCTTTTAAACTCCTCGGCCTAACGTTTACAGAGAATATGAACTGGAATAGATACATTGAGAGCATTGCCAAGGCTGCTGCAAGGAAGGTTGGCTCCCTCTACCGTGCTAGAAAACTACTTACGCCTGCCAGTACCCTATACCTCTATAAGGCAACCGTTCGCCCATGTATGGAGTACTGTTGTCACATCTGGGCTGGTGCATCTGCTGCTTGTCTCTCGCTCCTGGACAGGGTTCAAAAAAGAGTCGCCAACCTGATAGGTCCTGAACTGTCATCTAGGTTTCAACCTCTGTCCCATCGACGAGATGTTGCATCCCTCTGCCTGTTCTACAAATACTTTAATGGTGAATGCTCTGACGAACTGCAAACACTTGTACCTCCCCGACGTAACTACCCCCGACAAACCCGACAAGCTACTAAGTCTCATCCCTTTACAGTAGAGATCCCTAGGTGCAAGAAAGCCTTTTACTCCAGTAGTTTCTTCCCCAGAACTGCGGGTCTTTGGAACTC